>NC_047140.1:28811663-29111663 GCF_009829125.3 Periophthalmus magnuspinnatus
TCTTTATTCACTCAACACTTTTCATGCTCTAAGATTCAGCCGCAGCTCCAGGGACTGTCCTCGGGCGACACAGTCCTCGGGCAGGTTTTGACAGCGGCGCCCCCTGTGGCCCACGACCAGGACTGAGACGTGTCGAGCTCAGACTGTGACGGGCCGGTGTGGCTCGGTTATTCATAATAATAGTATCAACTTATTTCTATAATTGAAATTCCTACATCTTCATAATACACAGATGAGTCCTGCTGATTACTTATTCCTGCTCAGAGGTATCACTGACACGGGGACGGAAAACTATTAGAGGAGCGTCGCCATGGAAACGGATGAAGATGAAAAGTGTCCTAAAGCTAATGTATGTGCGGAGAGGAAATTATACTTAGAACGATTACATTAAGATTGAGTTTAATGATAATCCCACAGCGCAAATATGCTCCGCTTTTGCAACGGGGGAGTAAAAACAATCTGAAAATCACCACCACTGGGGCTGGAGGCGGAGTAACGAACGAGGAGCGGATATTTAACTGCGCGTTTTACATCAGGAGCGAGGTCTGGAACCAGCAGAAGTTTGCGCGGCGTTAGCGTAAAGTCGCTTCGTCGTCTTATTTAGCTCGTTTTCCTTCCACCGCGCCTCAGATTAATGGAGATTTAATGAAGTCAATTAGCCGCCTACACGAGCCTCACGCGGGACGTCCATGACCCGCTGTATCCTTGTTAACCGCCGTCTACGTGTGTGTTACGTGTGTGTACTTGTGCGTGCGTAGACCGGGCCAAGCGTCGACTGTAGGTCTGAGGCTACAAAAAAACGCCGTTCTCCGTCTGATCCGTTTAGTCATTGTGATGTTTTTTCTCCCCCCGCCGCCGCCGCCGTCCTCCGCTCAAACATCCAAGTTCATTTGCATATTTCTCGCATCTTGACTGACTAAAAGCACTTTCGTTTAATTCATTAGACGACATAATTCACTTTTCTTCGCGTTTTGACAGTTACAGAACAATTTCCAAGTTTCTTTCATTTTTTTACATAATGTCTTTTGATCCAACGAGGCCACTATTCACGTCTCTCGTTTCTTTTTCGTCGGTTCTTCCGCCGTCGGGCCGGGGCAGGTGGCGGTGGCGGTGGCTTTGTCATGGAAATGTAATGAGCTAAAGTATTTTAACGGACGTCCGAGTCGAGAGGAAGGTGCTAGACTGGTCCCATCTTCTATAACGAACGGTATTTTTATCTGATCTGGGCAGAAAGAAAAACCAAATGGACACGTTTTGACCAAAGACTGGATCAAGACCAACCAAAGAGCCAATCCGGAGCGAGAATGTTGAAGTTAACGCCCCCTTAGCACGTGACAACGCTGTCAATCAAACCTCGGGAAAGAAAACAGCTAAATAAAAACACCAAGATCATGTAGAGCAGGTTAATGTGGGTTAAAAGTGGGCGGGGTGGAAAACAGTGGTCCCTCATTTATCTCAAGGGTTTACGTTCAAAAAATAACCTGCAATTAATAGTCGGGTTTATTTTTTTTACAGTTATTCTCTATGTTTTAGTCTGTAAAACCCCTCACCACACACTTTATACACTTTTCTCACACAGGCGTTAACATTTTCTCATATTTCTCTCTCGTTTAAACTCTCTCAAAGTTCAAACCTTCGTCGGCGTCTTTGTCGGTGCAGAACGTTTCATCGACTTTCATCAGGTTTTGTCGGGGAGAAAACAAATCGCAAACAGAGAAGAGAATGGAGGAGAAGGAAGAAAAGAAAGAAAGAAAGAAGGAAGAAGAGAATCGAGGAGAAGGAAGGAAAGAAAGAAAGTAAGAAAGTAAGAAGAGAATCGAGGGAAGGAAGGAAGGAAAGAAAGAAAGTAAGAAAGAAAGATGAGAATGGAGGAGAAGGAAGGAAGGAAAGAAAGAAGGAAGAAGAGAATCGAGGAGAAGGAAGGAAAGAAGGAAAGAAGAGGATTGAGGAGAAGGAAAGAAAAGATAATTGAGGAGAAGGAAATAAAGAAAGAAAGAAAGAAAGAAGGAAGAAGAGAATCGAGGGAAGGAAGGAAGGAAAGAAAGAAGGAAGAAGTGAATCGAGGAGAAGGAAGGAAGGAAAGAAAGAAAGTAAGAAAGAAAGATGAGAATGGAGGAGAAGGAAGGAAGGAAAGAAAGAAGGAAGAAGAGAATCGAGGAGAAGGAAGGAAAGAAAGAAGAGGATTGAGGAGAAGGAAAGAAAGAAGATAATTGAGGAGAAGGAAGTAAAGAAAGAAAGAAGAGAATTGAAGAGAAGGAAGGAAAGAAAGAACGAAGGGAATTGAGGAGAAGGAAGGAAAGAAAAAAAAAGAAACTGAAATGGCAGGATGAAGGGAAGCACTAGAAAAGGAGGGAGCTGGGAAGAAAAGAAGAAAAAGAAACAAAGAGAAAAGCATGGGATGGAGGATGAAAGACAGAAGAAAAAGACTAGTGGATAAAGAAAGAAAGGAATGAATAAAACTGGAATGGTAGGATGAAGGAAAGAATTATGAAAAGAGAGATGTGGAAAGGAAAGAACAGGAAAGGACATTTCTCTCTCGTTTAAACTCTCTCAAAGTTCAAACCTTTTGCGTTTTGAGAGAACAGTAAGAGGAGACCGGAGCACGTCAGGTTTAACGTGATCCCCGCGAGTATCTACGGGTTAAATCGTTTGTTTGACGAGGCGGTGGCGTTGTCGTGCGCTCAGACGTAATGTAGTTCGCGGAGCTTTGACCCGTCGTGGTCTGCGTGGGCTTGGGACGTGGGCGGACGCTGACAGCTGCTCTCCCCGTTCGCACCCCGTCCCGCTTTGATACGGGGAGCGATCCGGGGTGACGGGGAAGACGGCGGCTGGAAGAAAAAGACTTCACTTTGACGCGTGGTGAAAGTGTAGCGAACGCAGACAGAACACTTTGTCAAATACGATGCTCTTTGGCCGGATGAGTGAATAAAGCAGGTATTACCACCGCGTTTGTCAGAAAGTTCAAAGTCGTATGATATATTTCAGGAGGCGTGTTATAAAAGTCTGACAAGCGTTATAAATCCAGACCGCAGTACGTCAAATTACTGATATACTGTTCCAAGTTAAATATTGTAAAGTTCCCTCCACGTGTCCGATTTGACAGGAACGACCGCTCCTGTTTGACTAATGGCCAAAAGGTGGAGGAAGTACTCAATATGTAAAAGTTAAAGTACAGATACTGGAGAAGAAAAATACTTAAGTAAAAGTATCGCATGAAAAAATCTACTTAGAGTATTTAAAGATGTACTTAAGAGTAAAAAGGACGGATTTATAGGCTTCAAATGTAGTGATTTTAATAAAGAAGTTCTGCCCTCAGTGGAGATTGATATTTCTATTTGAGTTTATGTGTTTTGTCTATTCAGAGCTACCGTAGCTGCCATAATGTAGCAGATTTTCAACAGTTCACTCACTTTTCTCCGTTTAAGCTCTCTAAACTGTCATTTGTCCCCATGAAAACATCTGTCTGTAAGTATTCTCGCTCTATGAACTTATTTGAAGCACTTTAAGTTGATTTACAGTGTATATTTGCGCTAAAATAGAAGACGCTAATAGTGCTAGCATCTCTATGGGATTTTCCATTCATATTAGCATGACGCTAATCAACAGTTTTACACACGTTTTCATTAGTTGTAGCTACACTTAAGCTAATGTTGTACTTTTATTATATTATCATAAGGTACTATATGTTGTTTTATGTAGCTCTGCATAATATTTGTTCATAGGAATATAAAAACATGATGTAATATGCAGATTTTTTGTGTATGTTACAGTTTTACAGTCTACTCCAGGAAACGTCCAAAACAGCGAGCAGATTCGTGGGTGTTTATTGGAGAAACTGTTCGTTCTCTGTAAAGTTAGTTCCCAAACACGAGTGGAGGCAGAATAAAAGATTTGTGCCGAATTTTGTTCAACAGAAACTGAACCAATATTTTTTTTGTAGCCGTTTTTATTTGTATATTTTTGTTTTGCTCAAATTATGAACATGTTCAAAATAAACCCTCAGACTTTTGTGCAGGTCTCAGACAATAAGAACAAATAATTTTACTTTTCAGTCCTGTTCAAACATGTAGTGGAGTAGAAAGTACAGATACTGCTCTCAAATGTAGTGAAGTAAAAGTAAAAAGTAGCGGGTTTAAGATGTATTTAGGTACAGTACTTTGCTCGTTGCACCGCTGCCAGTGAAGCGTTTACATTTTCAGTCTGTTTGCTGAAGACATTTACATGAACATCCACTGAAGGGTCGAGTGACACGTCACATTAACGTCCACTCGGCCTGAGGTCCACTGTAAATATGATACTGCTGAGCTCATTAAGACCATGCTAATTAGGCTGAAGTATACTGCGTACTAAAGTGTACTGTGTACTAAAGTATACTGTGTACTAAAGTATACTGTGTACTAAAGTATACTGTGTACTAAAGTGTACTGTGTACTAAAGTATACTGTGTACTAAAGTGTACTGTGTACTAAAGTGTACTGTGTACTACAGAGTGCAACAAAGGCAATGAACTGTATGTCGTCAACTGTTTTCATGATTTTATGAGTAATGTGAGCACGGAGCTGGTTACATAATGTCCCATGTATACAAAGTACCATGTATACAGAGTAACATGTATACAAAGTACCATGTATACAGAGTACCGTGTATACAGAGTACCACACATACAAAGTACCATGTATACAGAGTACCACACATACAAAGTACCATGTATACAAAGTACCATGTATACAGAGTACCACACATACAAAGTACCATGTATACAGAGTACCACACATACAAAGTACCATGTATACAAAGTACCATGTATACAGAGTACCACACATACAAAGTACCATGTATACAGAGTACCACACATACAAAGTACCATGTATACAAAGTACCACACATACAAAGTAGCGTGTATACAGAGTACCACACATACAAAGTAGCGTGTATACAAAGTACCACACATACAAAGTACCATGTATACAAAGTACCACACATACAAAGTAGCGTGTATACAGAGTACCACACATACAAAGTAGCGTGTATACAAAGTACCACACATACAAAGTACCATGTATACAAAGTACCACACATACAAAGTAGCGTGTATACAGAGTACCACACATACAAAGTAGCGTGTATACAAAGTACCACACATACAAAGTACCATGTATACAAAGTACCACACATACAAAGTAGCGTGTATACAGAGTACCACACATACAAAGTAGCGTGTATACAAAGTACCACACATACAAAGTACCATGTATACAAAGTACCACACATACAAAGTAGCGTGTATACAGAGTACCACACATACAAAGTAGCGTGTATACAAAGTACCACACATACAAAGTACCATGTATACAAAGTACCACACATACAAAGTACCATGTATACAGAGTACCACACATACAGGGTTTCCAAGGACATGCCTGTGAGACAGCCTGTCACATACACTGTATTTATATCCATATGTCATTCTGGGGCCTTGTTCCATGTGGAGGATAGTTCCACTGTCAGAGTATGTAAGGACCCAGGGTCATCCCACCCTGCAGGGGGCGTGTGTTTTCAGCTGTTTTCCCTCTAAGCTCTGGTACTTTTGTGCTTTCTCTTCCCCCCGTGACTGACAGGGTCTGAGGGCAGAGCTGGACTCTCTCTGGCCCTCACTGTCCTACAGTGCCACGTTTCTCCAGACACGTCCAAACCATCAGACGTCATATCAGCTGTCATAAAAACTCTAAAGGGAATAAAATAAGGCTAATATATCCAGCGGTGAATCCTGAAAGGTGGAGTAGTTTGGATATGAAAAGACATGTAGGATAAGCAGGCGTGGTGACAGAAATGTGGGGGCCCGGGGCAAGAAGTCTCACATGGGGGCCCCTATAATATAAATGAATAGGAACTAGGAAGACGGTCAAATTCTGGGCCGCTAACACCCTGGACGCTAGTTTGTCGCCCTCTGTCAACTCCCCTGAATCTATAGTACAGTATCTTTTAAAAATGTTAAGGTTCTGTTTAGGGTGAATACGTTTAGAGATGTGATTTAGATTATGTTAAAGAAAAGGTGGGAGGTTTTGATAGCGAAGTTACAACACAAATCTACCAGAAAACTCACAGTATGAACATGGAATTTGGTGTTAAATCAGACGTATTGTTTTTGCGTCTGATCGATAGTTATAATCTATGACACTCGTGGATCATTATGTTATAATTTGCACATTTTAAATCGCAATGTTCACCTAAAACGTCTCAGTAAAAGAAACAAGTTTGCGCTAATTTCCATGTTATAAAACTGCGGTGAACAACGGGAGCTGACGTCGCCGTAAACGTCATCACAACAAAGCGCCGTGTATCTGTTGGCGCCCCCTATGGACAGCTGCAGATCGCAACGCAGCTAAATCCTACGTGTGTCACCAATTAAGAAAATAAAATTGGAGAAAGACATAAGTACAGAGCAATGGGAGTGCGCCAGTGAACAAAATAAGCTATTAAACATTGCTCAAACATGCACGAAGCACGCCAAAATACAAATTCGGGTGAGTAAATATTGACGGAAAGCGACTATAACGTGATCAAAAGCTCTGAAACGTCCGCTTTGCTGAATAGATCTGCTTTAAAACCAATTCAACGAGCACGAATGGAGTAAATAACCCATAGATGTAATGTAAATGTGAACTATGACACGCAGCGCTATGCTAAGTTTCAAAAAAGGCGCAGAACCTCCATCAACCATCTGTCCCAGTTCACTGTCGGTTATCTCTGTATCTAGAACCTCTTCACCCGTCCGTGTTGTCTCTCTATCGCCGTATCTAGACACGTGTGATAATATGAACACACTGACACCAAATGAATCATATCAAATGGACAAAAACGTCTGATCGGCCAATAGAGAGCGTGTTTGTCCCGCGCATTAATCACCGCAGCCTGTTCGCTCCAGTTTCGCTTTGATAAAATATAGTCACCGTGTCTGTTGTCGTTTCACACCTCCTGAGAGTTAGCTCGCTGTTATTTAGCACGTTTTTACACATGACGACGGGGTAACGGTGACTTTTAGTAGATTTAAAACTCAATTTGTGCTTAATTCATCGCCGTTAGCTCAGTGAATAAGTGGATTGTCGTTTAAAGAAGACCGGTTGTGCTTGCGTCTGCGCTAGAGCTATAATTTGCACATTTCAAAGATTTCGGTTCCAGTTATAGCGGCGAATTTAGAGCCAAGTTCCATATTTGAAAGTTCGACCGTGAGTATCATAGCAACCAAAGAGCCAATCTGGCGTGAGGTTGTTGAAAGTAATGTCCCTTCTCGCTCTGCATGACTGATTTAGCATGGGGTGAATGCTTAGGAACGCTGTCAATCAAACCTGTTGCTTTTAGGAAAGAACGCGCCTGATTTGTCGGAGGCTATCGCTGCGGAAAGACTCGCGGTCGCAGACTTTCCGTTACCGTAACTCCGCAACCAATCGTGCTTCATGTAAATTCAAACGGCGTCTCAAAGCAGAGGCATGAGGCTCTTTAAATATGTTACTGTCATTACGGTAATGCGCTTACGTCGCCCTCGAAGACGACCAATCAGAGCGCGTCAAAGGAAAAATAAGGATGGATATGTAAAATAGAGGTAGTTGGGTGAAAAAAAGGCAAAAGTACACGCTGAAACTTCCTTAAACATGATTTTTATGGCAAAAAAAAAAGTCTAGGCGCTAATAAGTTCTAAAATTTGACAGAGGAGCCGGTCCAGGATATATATATGTATTTATTAGATTAGAGATTTGGCCTGTAACATGTAGCAAAGCATGAATAACTTACTTTGGTACTTTGATCGTATTTCAGTGAAAATATATTCAGTTGTCGTCTCCGTATTAAACACTCAGCTCTGACTATCCACTTTTCTTTTCTTTGATAAGCTCATTTTTGCAGAGAGTAACACAAAGTTGATGTAGCTGAAGTGCGCCATAATTCGGTCACGTTCGGCGGGCCTGATTAATAAACCCAACGGGCCGTACGTGACCCGCGGGCCGTAGTTTGTCCACCCCTGGTCTATAATGTGCTCAGTCCTTAAACCGCCTCTTGCCTCCGCTTTGAGACGCCGTTTCAATTCACACGAGAGCACGATTAGTTGCGGAGTTACTGTAATGGAAAGTCCACAACTGCGTGTCTTTCGGCGGCGGCACAGGGTTAATGGACACAATAGCGAAAAAAAAAACACCAGGATCATGTAGAGCGGGTTAATACAAAGATTTTAAGACCGAAATGACGAGTCTGACAGCAGCGGTTACGGACAAAGGAGTGAGTTTTTTAATAGAAAGTGAACTGGAGCCAGAGCTGATGTAGCTGGAAGCGCGCCCATGCTCACTTCCTATACGTTCATTTATATAGCGACATGTAGCTCGCCGTTTTCTACTTAAGTCCTCCGGTAAAGTAAACAACAGATGGTCCCAGCGCCCCACAGACACGAGAGTCTAGACCTCGCTCTCCCGTACGCGCATTCTGCTCTGTATGTACATGTTTCACACACATTAGCCACATGGAGCGTTGAACTGCGGCTATACTGCGCTGCTCAGTGTTGCATAAAGAAATATGGCCGCCCGGCTTCACGGAGGACTCTCATTATGGCCCCCGCGCATTTTGCTTGTGTGTATTTGTGTGTGTTGCGTGTCCCGGAGGTGCGTTTGATCCTCTGACTGTGATAATGCCATATCCAGCCTCTGTCTTTGATCCCCTCATCACTAAAAACACTGTGAGGCCCGGTAAACACACACAGGCCTATTAACACTGCGCTGTGGAGAGAGCGGAGAAAACGCATCCAGAGCAACGCACAACACCGACAACGGATTATTAGCCTTTTAGCAACACACTGTGAAGCACGCCGCGCCGAAAAGCTAGCTGGTTGTAAGAGATTTATTCTGCATTTCAGATCCTCTCCTTGGTCATAACTAAGGACGTCTCTGTGGCCCCGCAGTCGTTCAAAGTTCTTCTTCAGTTTTGGTCAAATTGCTGCTGGACACTGACGTATATCTGTCTGAAGGGAGGAGTTAACCGCGCTGAAGCCAAACCCTGGGGTCCAAACATGGCGCCCGTCGCTGTCGCTGGGCCGGACGCAGTTGAGCTACTCCTCGTGAGAGTTTGAGCGACGAGAGCGAACAGAACGGGCACGAAAAGAGGAAAGGGAATAGTCAATAAAAATGTAAAAATAGAAGAAAAATATGTAAAAATGGTAAATGATAGTGTTTGCGCTTCCAGGAGCTTCGGAAACACGTTCTTAACCCGCGGCTCGTTTATGACAGTTTGGCTCACAAGTTCGTTCATGTCGTACCATGTGACCGCTCTAACCAATCAGAGCTTGAGCTTAGCTAATGTGGACAGAGCGTAGACGAAGGTAACAATTAAAAGTGTTTTGTAAGATAACAGACGGACTTTGAGCTGAGAAAAAGTTTATGATATGAAAACAGGTTAAAATTGCCACAAAATTTGACCTTGGTGAAAGTTTTAGGCGTCCTGTCAGTCCCCGTGAGTTCTTGTGAGTCTGTGTGAGTCTCTGTGAGTCCCTGTGAGTCCCTGTAAGTCCCTGTGAGTCCCTGCGAGTCCCTGCGAGTCTCTGTGAGTCTCTTTTAGTCCCTGTAAGTCACTGTAAGTCCCTGTGAGTCTCTGTCAGTTCCTGTGAGTCCCTGTCAGTCCCTTAAGTCTCTGTGAGTCCCTGTGAGTCTCTGTGAGTCCCCGTGAGTCCCTGTCAGTCCCTGTCAGTTCCTGTGAGTCTCTGTGAGTCCCTGTGAGTCCCTGTGAGTCTCTGTGAGTCTCTGTGAGTCTCTGTGAGTCTCTGTGAGTCTCTGTGAGTCTCTGTGAGTCCCTGTGAGTCTCTGTGAGTCCCTGTCAGTCTCTTTTAGTCCCCATCAGTCCCTGTGAGTCTCTGTCAGTTCCTGTGAGTCCCTGTCAGTCCCTGTCAGTCCCTTAAGTCTCTGTGAGTCCCTGTGAGTCCCTGTCAGTCCCTGTCAGTCTCTTTTAGTCCCCATCAGTCCCTGTCAGCCAAACACGAGCAGTTTGTGATTACATTCTGCTCTATGAGAAAAATCCTTTTTGGGCAGGAGGATTTTTTGATGTAGTACCAATAAGTGTCCACTTGTCCAACTCGAGACGGCTCTAATCAGCAAAACCCTCTTCAGGTATTTGAATAGATCCATGACTAAAACTAACACACCTGTCGTTTAGTTTCTGTTTGTGGCTTGGTCTATTGAGCTTCCTTAAATGTGAACTGAGTCATGTTTAGCATAATCATTCAGGCCCCTAATGGGTGTTTAGCATGTTGGCTATTAGCATACTGGATAGCCCTGTTGTTTTCTTTGTTTAGGTTTTGACCTAAATGTAAACAAGGAAAACAACAGAGGCAGAGTCCAGCAGTGATCTGACCAGAACTGAAGACGACGCTTGGATGAGCAGCGAACGTCCTCACTCAAAATGTTTTTCTTTTACTATAACTGAAAACAGAACATTATAGAGAATATTATAAAAGTAAACAAAAAAAAAAACATTTAGTAAATAAAAATAATTTTCTATATATTTATACATTTTGGGGACTCTCCGTTTGAATATCCTCATAAAAACTGTTCACACAAAAAATAATATGTGAAGTCAAATTATAATTCTCTCAAGTAATTGGTGCTTCGGCTACATGGGTTTGATTTGTGAATAAAAAAATACTCATCAGCAGGGGAGTCGACAGGGGGGGACAACGGGGTCTGTTGTCCTGGGCCCCCTATTGTTGAAGTAAATATAGACGATAAACGATAATACTGAAACTCATTTATGCCACTGACATAAAAACCCAAGAGCAGATTTAAACCACAAAAACTATTCTAAATCTACAATATTGTTAAAAAATCATCAGCTGTAATAAATAAACAGCAGAATGAAACACTTTAGTTGTTAGTTTGTGTCTGTAATGAGTCATAGAAGTTATTTATTCAACCTTCTATGGCTTAAATCTATAAATAAATCTTTAAATAAATAAATAAATCTTTAAATAAATAAATCTTTAAATAAATAAATAAATCTTTAAATAAATAAATAAATCTTTAAATAAATAAATAAATCTTTAAATAAATACATCTTTAAATAAATAAATCTTTAAATAAATACATAAATAAATCTTTAAATAAATAAATCTTTAAATAAATAAATCTTTAAATAAATAAATAAATCTTTAAATAAATAAATCTTTAAATAAATACATAAATAAATCTTTAAATAAATAAATCTTTAAATAAATAAATAAATACATCTTCTAAAAAAATAATCTTTAAATAAATAAATACATCTTTAAATAAATATGTCTTTAAATAAATAAATAAATCTTTAAGTAAATAAATCTTTAAATAAATACATAAATAAATCTTTAAATAAATAAATCTTTAAATAAATAAATAAAAATTTACCTCCAAAAAATATTGTTAATAATTTTAGGAACAGACCTATCTCTTCCTATTCATTTATATTAAAAGGGGGCCCATAAAAGGCTTCTTCCTCCTGTCCCCCAAATTTCTATCAACGGTCCTGCTCACAGTATATTTTCATAATACATTTTTATACATTTTCATAATACATTTTCATACATTTTCATGGACTGCTCGTACCAGTGTTTGGATTTGAAAGAAATTGAAACAGAAAGAAGAGCATGTCCCATAACTTCAGATTGCAGTAATTTTCTCTTATGAATAATATGGAGGCGGAGACAGACGCACAGATGCTACATGCTAATGAAGAACATCTGTACCACCCGCATTTTTTTATGTAGGTCACCAATTATTTACATTTCAAATTATACGCTACCTGCAAGTAGCTTAGTATGTGCTGTAAACAGGGATGGAAGAATACTTTGGAAATGTACTTAGTTGGACAAGTGGACGATACTCGGTCCAATCAGAGTACTGTGTTTGAATACTTTTACATTGTTTTGCATTTAAATTATAGTGTAAAGACGCATTATTGGGTTAAAAAGAGCTTTATATTTGTTTCACTGTTTGTTATTTATCTCAAATTGGAGTCACACATGCACCAACGCCATTTTTCTGTGCAGTTTGAAGTCGACATTTTGTGATCGTGTACTGCAATCTAATACAGTTACTCAAAATGCTACAGCGTCCAGCGTCCAACAGCCTGAAATCATCTGTAGATTTGAATAATTTTACTAGAAATTTGAAAAAAAAGTACATTTTTTACATAATCAAACGTGTCCACACCAGTTTAGTTCAGTTGTATTGTTTTGTTTCACTGTAAAAACCTGCACATAATTGATTTTTTAATTGGTTTGGACTGTAGAAAACATAATGTATTGGACGTTTTTGGACATTTATTGTATTTTCCTGCTAATGTCAATGATGAACTGTTTGTCTTATGATGTAATTGTAATGAAATGTGTGTTTTATGTGCGTTCACCTGCAGCAGTAGTTAAATCTGGCACAAAGCGTCTTTTCTTTTGTTAGATTAATGCATTTGTACGCGGTCCCTGACAAATAAAGAGTAAAGAAAGAAACAAAAAAAGTACGTATTCTCCATAGACTGTATAAAGAAGCGGAATAAGGCAGTGTGACGTCACCCGTAGCAGGTTTATACGAACATTTTACGACCAAAATGATGAGGCTCACTGCAGCAGTTACACAGAGAGAGGAGTGACAGTTTTTCAATGTAAAGTGAATTGGAGTCGATGGAGTTTGAAGTGCTCATATATGTCCAAATATATACGCAGTCTGTGGTATTCTCGGTTCATGTATTCACTTTTACTTCCCCACATTGGCTGTATATGTGTGTTTGTGCATAATTCAGGCTTTATGTGATGTTTTTTACTGTGAAAAAGAAGGAGGTTGTAGCAGCAGATGAAAGATGGAGGAGACATGGAAGGGGACGGGTGTGAGTCCCACTGAGGCTTTGAAACAAACCTCTGGAGAAGCAGAAAGGAAAGGAAACACAACCACAGCACCACAAGTATCAAACTGTCCAGTCCACTCCAGAGGTCATCCCAAATCAGCAAGTGCAAATACGAGATGTTTTTAGGTCAGGGCCAAACGAAACCACCAACGCGCTGGAACTACCTTTTGTCTCTGTTTTATTTATGTTATTTATGTTATTTTTGCAAACACAGATGAAATTTAGAACCACGCCATAGCCCTATTTGAGTCATTTGCCAAATTTTGTACTAATCATGCTAGTCGTTAGCTTGACTATATTACATTACTTTATTTTACAAAAACAGATGAAATTTAGAACCACATGTCACTCTCCTATTTGAGTCAATTGCTGAATTTGCGTCACTCATGCTAGTCGTTAGCTTGAGCATATATGTTTATTATATTATTTAGTAATTTGACAAAAAACTGATGCAATTTAGTACCACCTGTCATCGCCCTATTTGAGTCATTTGCCGAATTTGCGTCACTCATGCTAGTCGTTAGCTTACGTGTATATTTATTCTATATTATTTCGTTATTTTACAAAAAAACTGATGCAATTTAGTACCACCTGTCATTGCCCCATTTCAGGAGTCATTTGCCAAATTTGCGTCACTCATGCTAGTCGTTAGCTTGACTGTATATATCCAAGTTTATTAGAAAAACACTAAAAATACCTTATCGCTGTAATCACCAAACACATTAAATATTAAACGTAAAACCAGTTGGCTTCAAAGTTTTCTGCTCTGATCTGTTTACTCAAGCTTTTTTGCAGTCAAGGTGGGTATTAACACAAACTTATAAAACTTGGGCTTATATTTAAGCTAAAATAAACATATTTAAAGAATAATAATAATAATAATAGATAGCACATTATTATTACGTAAGTGACAAGTGAGTTTTGACGCAAATTCTGCTGACTAAAATGGGGAATTACACCACAATTTTACCAGCACTGTTTGGATTTATTTTCAGCAACATTAGACGACAGACTTATACATTATTTTGTCTTTATCTTCCAATTTAAATCCCACGACCGTGCACTTTGAGTAAAGATTCAGTCATTTATAATCGTAAAAGACCAGTGTTGCATCATCTTTTTAATGGAGAACCCGGTCTACATGTTAACTTTACGTAATTTGTCACCTTTAACAAATATATCTTGATGTTTTGCTTGTCAGCGCCCCCTGTGGTCTGGGAGTGGTTATGCACACAGCAGTTTGCGAGAGAAGAAGGTTAAAACTACACTCCATCTGTGATTTGGAGCAGAATTTAGACTTTGAAGGACAAAATTTGACTAGTTTCGCGCTAAATAGCTATTCTGAAAAGTGTGTATTGTTTATATCGTTGAGGAAATGGATATCGACAGCATTTTTATTGAGGACAGAAGGTTAAAACTACACTCCACCTGTAGTTTGGAGCAGAGTTTAGACTTTGAAAGACAAAATTTGACTTGTTCCATGTTAAATATCTATCACTATATCGATATGGAAAGCACTTTTATTCGTTTTAGTTGGTCAAAATATCGTGACGCTAACTTATCGCTAATCTACTCATGAACTTTGCTGATTTGGGATTGGAGCGGCGCACACTGCCATCACACCTGTCCGATCCTTCTTTCCGCGTATCCACTGCGGCGTTCCGAGGAGGACGTAGAACGAAGACTGCTTATTATATTCCTCCCGGTCTAGAATCTTAACCGTTATGCTCTTCCTGTATGGGACACACACACACGGATGGACACATACAGAGGGGGCGTGGTCAACATGCGAGCTCAACAAACAATATGAAATGTAACAGTAACACAAAACACACAACCGTTCACTCATGCGCTCGGTAAAGTGGTGACGTGGATGTGGTGGGATGAAGTGAACTTGTTGCATGTTTCCTATCTCCGGGAAACGTGCAACCTTTTGGAATGACGGGCTTTGAAGCTGAAAAGGGTGAAAGGTCACCCAGCTGACCCCGACGTCTGACCTTTGCTGTCGTCGCTCTCCACCAACCGCGGCTCCGCGATCTCGATGTAGAAGGTTTTGTTCTTCTCGTACTCCTCGTCGTCGATGACTTTCACCTTGATGGTTTTACTGGAGAGGGAAATCGAAAAGGGAAAAAGAAGAAGACAAGGAAGCAAAGTGAGGAGAGGAGAGACTGGAAACAGGAAAACAAGCCGGCAGCCATGTTTTTTTTTTAACTTCGTAGACATGTTTTTTTTACTTCAAAGACTGAGCAGGTGCGACAGATAAGAAATGGATAAAAATCAACATCAAATCAATCTCTGCTCTGGCTGTACTTGGCTCAAAATCAACTTTTTGTTAAAATAATCTTTCATTTCATTTAGTGGCTGTCTGCAGGTTAAGTGTAGCGCGGGTCTGGCTTATCTGCGCTATTACTCATTTTGGCAACTGGACACTCATGAATAAAGAAGACAAATTAGCCATATGGAGCGGACACATGTAAATGAGCTCGGAGCGGTGAAGCTGAGGGTTTTACAAGGATCCTATACAGCAATTTGACATTACAATTCTCCGGCAGACGTTACTGTTTTGTTCAAATAGGCGTCACGCGACATTACATATTCTGATAATGCAGAAAAGACATCGCTGAGGTAATAGACTGTGAAAAAAGTGGACGGAGAGAGTGTGACGTCACCGCGAATGAAGCTCGGCGAGGCTAGCTACGTCGTTTTACTCACAAAATAGCCAAATAAAAACAGCAGAATCGTGTATCGCAGGGTTAATACGAACATTTTAAGACGAGTCCGACAGCAGCAGTTACAAAGACGGGCGACAGTTTTCAATAGAAAGTGAATTGGAGCCAGAATTTTAGGTCTAAAAACCTTTCTGGCTAATATTGCACAGTCCCGCTGGATAACATGAATTAGCATGATACTGTCTGGCACTATGAGCTGTCCAAAATGTTTCTAATACTTAAGAAAGGACACGGATTTAATTTGTGCACAGATCACAGCCAAAGTAATGAAATCTGTTCGTACAGTTTGGAACGACGTGCAACTTAAACAAAACCCTGCAGCAACTGTGGAATTAAAAATAGACTCTTCATTTCGCTTACGTCTAACCATCGTGTTTGTCAAATTATACAAACACAGGAGTTAAACGCTGGACTCGGGGGGTAAAGGTTTATTTTATGTTTATCCAGGGCCCGAAGTACAAAGTCTGTAATACAGTGTTTGGTTTTTTTTACAATTATTCTATGTTTTTTGCTGTAAAACCCCTCACCACACACTTTATACACTTTTCTCACACAGGCGTTAACATTTTAATAAGCCGGGGCAGAGCCAGAGCTCCCCCTACTGTCCACTCCACCCAATGAGCTTATCTAAAACAAAAATACTTTCACAATATCACAAAATACTGCAGTTTAATCATGTATTAATAAAAATGAACTGACTTATACTCTTGAAAATAAATTCTCTTATGAATTCAACTGAAGTACAGTGATCCCTCGTTTATCGCGGGGGTCACGCTCTAAAAATAACCCGCAATAGGTGACATCCGCTTTATTTTTTACAGTTATTCTACGTGTTTTTTGCTGTAAAACCCCTCACCACACACTTTAAACAAGAGAGAAATGTGAGAAAATGTTAACGCCTGTGTGAGAAAAGTGTATAAACGTTTCATCGACATCGTGGGTTTTGTCGGGGAGAAAACAAATGGCAAACGTACAGCACTTCAGAGTCACACTGCGATCCAACGTTTAGGTAAAATGACAATGGTCTACAGTCCAACAGCCAATCAGGACGCAGAACACAATGCACGTTCATACGCCGTAAAAAAGCATGTAAAAAAAATCCACAAAACAGCGAGAACGCGAAAGGAGAACTGCGATATAGTGAGGGACAACTTTGAACTCTTTTTTTTTTTTTTTTTTTTTAATAAGAAAATATGTAGTGTGGGGCCCCCCAAGATGATTTTTTTTTACCAAGGTCCCAGAATTTTGCCACTACACCCCTGATAAATCCAATACTTTGAAACATCGCAGCATTCCGAAGCACAAAAACACACAATTTGGGTCACTTTTCCACAGATTTACCCAATTCCACCTCGCACTGGCAGCACCGTATGGCACCAAACACCTCCACCGATCTTACAGGTGCACATCAATTCCAAGTCAGCGATTTTGCTCAATGAAAACCGCAATTATCCCACGTGTATTCAGTTTGTTAGAAGGTCACCGCAGCCGTATTCATAAGTGTCCTGCCTCAGCGCTGGGCAGGGGAGCTGGTGTGTGACTGTATTTGTTGTGGCAGTTGGCCTCCGTCACACATGGAGGGAAAGCTAATATCTGGGGTCGCAGCACCACTGAGCGCCGCGCTGGTACTTTTCATGCCTTTGGGGGGTGTAACTGTGTGTATTTGAACGTACCGAAATCCTGTTCAGACCAGCGAGCATTTTCAGAGATGACACAGAGAATGGTTCTAATCTTGCGCTATAGGGAGGGGAGAGGGGATGTATACAAAGAGAGGATTACGGAGGGGCTTTATCTCATATCGCAGGCCGCTAACCTGGTTACATTACAGTCTAAATCGACTTACGCAACCGCTTTTCCAAGTGTAACGTCACGTACGGGATAATCAGGTTTGGATCTCAGGCCGAGTTTGCACGTAAAGTACCACGGATAAAACGATATGCGGCAGAATGCGATATTTGTATGACGATATTGTATTATATTTCACTTTTTGATGCGATACAATAAATACAAAGATCTAAACAAGAACAAGGGGTTTAAAACTGGGGGTAAACGTTAATAAGAAGGGAAAAAAATGACAAAAATAGTGTATTAATCTGATATTTTTGCGTTTTTGTGCTGTTCTTGTAGCTGTTTATTTGTTCTTGCTAGCGTAATTTGCTTTTCTATGTGACGCTTGGTTGCTATGGCGACCTATTTAATGTCAAAGTTACTGGTTTGTTTTTGGAGACCGGCTTCAGCGACATTGAGACTGGTTTTGTTTTGCTCTTGTTTTTTAGCGTTCGTTACGGCCTACAGTAGCCCTTTGGTTCAGAAAATAAACGTTTCCTTACACCAGAACGCTACAATTTGTAAATTTTTTTTACATTTTAAAATAGAAAAATTATAAAGAACCTAGTGTAATGATTTTTGTTCAGTGCGACATAAATTCTAGCGTTAGACGGTGTCCTTTTTGCAGCGAATTGAGAGTTTCTGGGCCAATTTTTAGATTTTTTTCATTTGTATTACACCTAAAGCTGTGTCTGAATGTCTCCCCCAGCTCCTAACCCCTCATTCACTCTACAGTCCTGCAGTCTTTATAGCGCTTCGAGGCTAAACTCTGATAAAACTCGATTTCTGTCATAAATAACGATCATATTGGACTAGCACACAAGTATTTAACGGCTAATAATAATCACACAAGTCTTTGTCGAGCTGGATCTTACATAAACAAACTGGATTTTCTCGCTCTGCTAACAGCTCGAGCTAACGTTAACAGCTAACGCTAGCAACTTAACACAACCACAGTTTATTTAAGAGCATTTTATTCATAATTTGGCCCAACAGTGCGATAAACCAGCGCTTCTATCGTGTCGTGTCCAGATAAACACCTGTTGCCGTGCTGTTGTTTTTCCAACTCTTGCAATGCATTGTGGTCTATGCTAACCCGTCTAGCGACCACTGATGCCCTCTACTTTACAAGGTGCATTGTGGGAAATTTTGAGTGCAATATTTTATCAAAAACTGGACATTTGGACACCTAAAAAAATGATATGATCCCTAAATAGCTCCCCCTGTAGGCAGTAGTGTGGACATACGGACACGCTGCCATTTTACCACCATCACAATTGTTACAAAGCTGCTATATTTATATTTATTTAATTTTTTTGCATTAAACTAGCGGTAGTGGTTTGGTCTTTCGTTCAAATTGCTCCATATTCACACTAAGCCTGCGTTATTATATCATATCTCTCATCTCTATATTAAAACTCATAATCTTATCATTTTACAAAGGATTATCAGTCTTAATGAACTGATGGTGTTAAACGTGAAGAGGATAAAACACTCAAATACTCTATACAAACATGTACACTTGACCCCCGTCATTAGGGATTAGCTCGTTCGACTGGGACAGATGGAGTGTAGTTTTAACCTTCTGCTCTCACAAATTTTTCTGGCAACGGTCAACGAACAGCTGGGGGCATTACCACTCCCAGACAACAGGGGGAGCTAGCTAACGAGCAAAATGGCAAGCTATATTCATTAAAGAGGATTTATATAAGCTTTAAACCATGTTATAATGTCGTCCTTCACTGTTAGCATATTCAGAGTTGTGTTTTATTGTTATGCATTTGATTTTTCCTGCATTTTTCTACATTTCAGGCTTGAAAGATAAGAAAATACCAGCTTTCACCAACCCCCTATGTCCGCCCCCATCGCACCTACTTGCGATTATGCCACTATAAACAGGAAAAGGGAGTCGCAGTTGTACAGTTTTGAGTCTAGTTTAGCCATTTTAGATGAGTATTGCAGTTTTCTATAGACAAAATGTGAAGTAATGATATAATGTTATAGTTTAAAGGTTCTATATTGCATAAAATGGACGCTTGTGAGCTTTAAGACGTGTTTTAATGCTGTTACCTCCTCAAAAACAGACCTGGAGTTGAGTTTTGTTCCATTCACACATGTCTGAGTAACCCTGGTTTATTAGTTTGTACATCTCCAAACCTCAAAATGCTCTGTTCCACCTTGTGATGTCATGACGTGGTAGTTTTCAAGATAACAGCTCCATTTTTTATCTTTAATTCAGTAGAAATGGGCAGATCCAGGGGTGAAATCATGATTCAGATGATCCTAGTGAAGTTGTGTGCAGTTTAAAAACACAGTGGAGCACTTCCTGCATTACCACATGATGACATCACAAGGTGGAACAGAGCGTTTTCAGTTTGAGAGAAGAACTCAGTGAAACAAAACACAAATCCAGGTGCGTTTGCGACGAGGAAATGTCACACGTCTCGCAAGTTAACAGCAAAAATGACGCGTTCACAGCCGAATGAATCAAATCAGTCAGTTTAAAGTCGCAGTGAATCACGGGGACGGATTTTTTTTTTGTATCTGCAGCCGTTTGGGAAGGTTTGGGAAGGTTTGGGAAGGTTTGGGAAGGTTTGGGAAGGGTGAGTCCGCTGTTGTAACTGGCAAAGATCACACTCCAGCATGTTACTGGAAACATACTGACACACTCGGAGCAGACGGGCCAAGAGGCCAAAAAGCAGGCCTCGTTATCTGCTCGGAACTGGATTTATGCCCTCTCCCTCCGCACACACACACACCCCCACCGCACACACACACACACACACACACCGCACACACACACACACCGCACACACACACGCACACACACACCGCGGCTAACTATGTGACAAACATGGGTGTAAAACATGATGACCTGTCGCCATGGTAACATAATGTTTACGGGACTAGCCTTGGAGGAGATGACTTTTTCCAGAGACTTACGAAGAGAGATCAAGGACAATTTGTTTGATTTTCTTTGGGCACTATAAACATTTTCCCTTCGGCATTCTTTTGTTACTTCAGAAGTACTTAAGTGGCTAAAAAAAAAGAAAAAAGGATTTACAGCAATGGGAAAAAAATATAGGCGGTACATGAAATAAGAACTTTCTTGTAGCTGAAGTTGTCGACGTTCCCCCGGGGAGTGTGATGCTAACTGGAGGCACTGGTCGGTCTGAAGCTCTGTTTGGCTTTAATTTGAGCTGTTTTTTAACATAATCTGACCTGAAAGATCTGATTTAACTGGAACTACAACACGTGATCTCGTTTGAAGTCTCTTGCAAATAAGATGACAGGTACGAGCTAGCTAGCATTAGCATTAGCCGACGGTTTTTCAGTTGGACACTCTCACGTTTTTGTTGAAAATCTAACTTCTAAACAACCGTAAATCGTAAATTAAACTCCTAAACAATCGTAATTTGTAAATCAAACTCATAAAATAATCGTAATTCGTAAATCAAACTCCTAAACAATCGTAAATCAAGCTCATAAAATAATAATTCGTAAATTAAACTCCTAAATAATCATAATTCGTAAATCAAACGCCAACGCCATCATAATTTGTAAATCAAACTCATAAAACAATCATAAAACTTATTTCAGTGTTTGCTAATGTATTCATTGTGTCACCATGGTAACTGATGAACATTCCGCCAATGCACACACATGTAGAACACCCCCAGAGCGATGTCACTATGAAGTATCAACACAGATCGAGATTGTGACGCCCTCATCGAATTTTCAGTTAGTCTAATGTGATTTAATAATGATGAATAATGATAAAGATTTGAGGATGCTAAATGCTAACGTTAGCATTTATTCAACTTTTCTGATGCTACAGAGTGAGAGCAGTTCATCATGTTGTTCCACCGCTCGTTTGTTTACATTTTAACATTGTTTTCCTAATATATCTCTACAAGTTTCGCACTACTGCCACAAACACGGCCGATTTCCATGGTAACCGATCATCCGCAGCTTTATACGTTGTAATGGATGATATATATAAGTTGCTAATATCGAATAAAAGTTATTCTCTGAAACTGAAAACACTCTGTTCCACCTTGTGACGTCATCATGTGGTGATACAGGAAGTGCTCCACTGTGTTTTTAAAGTCCACACACCTTCATTTCTGGAATCATTTGGATCATTTCACACCTGGAACTAAAGATAAAACTACCACTTGATGACATCACAAGGTGGAACGGAGCATTTTGAGGTTTGGAGATGTAGATAATTCAGGATTACTCAGACAAAACACAACTCTAGGTCTGTTTTCGAGGATGTAATAATGTTTAAACACGTCTTAAAGCTCAGTGGAGTCAGTTTTGCGCAATATAGGACCTTTAAATACAAATATATAAACATGGTAATAGTAAGTAAAACATTCTTTCCCTCTCTCCTCTTGCACTGTGGATATTTAAGGCAAATTGGATCTCTTTGTGATTCAGCCAAAAGTGGCATCATAACACTCCACTAGCCTGCTCTGATATGCAGTCATGCGTGGAGGAGGAGGAGAAAAAAAAAAAAAAAACGCAGCCCCTCCGCTCTCCCGTGGGATCAGGATTCATGTACATCACGTTTCCATGGCGATGTCCTTTCAGCATCTCTGCCCAAAAGCCTCAAAAGAAACTGTCTCATGGTTTTATGCATTATTTTCCCTTTTGTCTTCCATAAACAAGCTTCCATTTACACACACTACAGCCACACGCTCCTCGGGTATTTGATAAAACACCGTGATGAAGCTTTAAAGGACCCTCGTGACGCCGTTTTCTGATCCATGTCATAATGTTTTCTCGTCACAAACAGACCTGGAGTTGTGTTTTGTTTCGTTCGCGCATGTTTAACGCGCAAACCTGTTCTTCTCTCGAGGAGAAAACACTCTGTTCCACCTTGTGATGTCATCAAGTGGTGATACAGGAAGTGCTCCACTGTGTTTTTAAACTCCACACACCTTCACTAGAATCATTTGGATCATTTCAGCCCTGGAATTGCCAATTTCTACTGAACTAAAAGGTAAAAGGAGCTGTTAACTTTAAAAAAAACTACCACTTCATGACATCACAAAGTGGAACAGAGCATTTTCAGCTTTGTAGATGTTACAGACTAATAATAAAGTGTTACTCAAACATGTGTGAATGAAACAAAACACAACTTCAGGTCTGTTTTTGATGAGGTAACAACATTATAACACGACTTGAAGCTCCCAAGAGTCAGTTTTGCGTAATATGGAACCTTTAAGTTAAAAAATATAAAATGTTTTTGATTCTTTATAGATACATCCGGCATAACTCAATTCATTTGAACAAAACAAGCCTCTTCCAAGGACAGATCTTAAAAGCTTTTTATATTTGATAGCAGCATATTTACTTACACAGAATACACAAAACGACTGACGCACATCTGACTTCAATCACTTTTCAAGAAATATATTTTTGTAATCATTTGGAAATTGCACATAGCCTTGAAAGTTTCACTTCCGTTTTTTCACTTATAAAAAAAGTCTACACAAAAACCCAAAATGCAAGCAATATATAATAAAGCTGGGTAAAAGTAAAAAATATTAAAATAAATTGCGGCTTTCTACTTATATTATTACCAGGGCCGGTCCAGCCTATAAGCAGATTGAGCAGCTGTTTGGGGCCCGTGGTCAGCAGGGGGCCCCCAAGAACCCATACATTTACATTGAAAATAATATAATATAGGACGTTTTATTGTTAACAGGGCTTATGTGTTTACAGCAGCTTAAATATCCCTCTCAAACAATTACATTTGTTTTATATCTATAGTAGCAAAATATCTGCTGCTGCTACGTTTGTTTTTGAGTCGGGCAGAGGTGAGGGCAGCTCTGTGTTTACACCGGAGCAAGGACCCGACATAATGTAAATATAAGTCCACTGTCACAACTGGAACACATTAAAATCCACCAGAAATGAAGAAAAAATGTCTAGAATTTCAAAAATCTTGACGCCCCCTCCTTATATGTTTGTGTTCTGTTCTTGTGACTATAGTATTTGTGATATTTTGGATATTTTCAGTCTGATGTTGGTCATAAAAACACAAATACAACTGGTCAAAATGATGAGAGCAGAGTCATAATGTCGTCAAATGTGAATCACCAACAGCTGAGCCAGGAGGGGGCCCCAGAGAAAAATTCAGCTTAGGGCCCCCTGAAAGCTACGACCGGCCCTGATCCCGATTATTAACAAACCTTTCGCATGTAACCGCTCCTATTTAGCTTATATTCTGCGATTTTGATCATTTTACATAGCCTATAAACTTCCATACGCACTTCAAACCCAGCTCTCGTAACCATGGCGATGCCTTTAATGCACCGCCGCCTTTAAGAATGATAAGAGTCGTATTGTCTTGGTGGAGCAGATTGCTGGTGGGTGGACTTCAGCCTCAGACTAAACAAACGCTAAGGTCTGAACGTGGATATATGTGTGTGTTTGGACGGACTGTGGGAGTGAGGCTGTTTGAAAAGTGTAAATTTTATGCGCGCACTTTCGCATCTTAAATTAAGACGTGCTAAAGCGAGCCTAAACAATGTGAGTGTTTAAAGCCCCAGTGCGGAGAGCTGTCGTCCTGAGTGACCGCAGCTATTAGCAATTGTTAATAAAGGAACGTGACAGATCTAGTGCTCGGGATTTATCACATTGTGGGGACTGTATATATAAACGGACGTAGCTAACCTGGTAGCCGCCGCGTTCAAAACAGGAAGTGAGCATGGGCGCGCTACTCTGGCTCCAATTCACTTTCTATTGAAAACTGTGTCCCCTCTCTCTGTAACTGCTTCTGTCAGACTCGTCATTTTGGATAACGTTCGTATTAACCCGCTCAATAAAGACTGTGACGCCTCATTTTCAATTTTCAGTTAGCCTAATGTCAAACCAATGGAGATTTTAAGATGTTAAATGCTAAAGTTAACATTCATTCAAACTTTCTGACGCTATAGAGTGAGAGCAGTGTTTCATGTTGTTCTGCCGCTCGTTTGTTTATGTTTTAATATCGTTTTGCTAATATAGCTCGATAAGTTTCGCACTACAGCCACAAACATGGCGGATTACCATGGTAACAGATCAAAAACTGTGTCCTCTCTCTGTACCTGCTGCTGTCAGACTCGTCATTTTGGTCTTAAATGTTCGTATTAACCCGCTCTACATGATCCTGGGTTGTTTTTTTGTTGTTGTTTTTTTGTTATTGAGTTTTTTTTGTTTGTTTTAGTTTAGTTTTTTTTTATTTTTTTTTTATTTTATGTATTTATTTATTTGTTATTTTGAGGTTTTTTGTTTATTTTATTTTATTTTATTTTTTGGTTATTTTTTTGTTATTTTTTGTTTTTTTGATCATGGGGTTCATTTTTTTTTGTTATTTTTATTTATTTATGTATTATTATTATTATTATTATTTTGAGTTTTTAGATTTTTTTTTTGTTTTGTTATTTTGAGCTTATTTTTTGTGTTTATTTTTATTTATTTATTATTTATTTTGAGTAAATTTTTTGTATTTTGAAAACCTGTGTAACTGCTGCTGTCAGACTCGTCATTTTGGTCTTAAATGTTCGTATTAACCCGCTCTACATGATCCTGGTGTTTTTTTTTCACCATTATGTCCGTAAATCAAGATATGAACATTAAAAACAGACAAATCAGGCTCCTTCTTTCCTCAAGTTCGCTCCCACTAGCGTTAGCAAAAGGTTTGATTGACAGCGTTGTTAACCACCCGCTTCCTGCTAAACCAGTGGTGCGGGTAGAAAGGGGCGTTAGCTTCAACATCCTCGCTCCAGATTGGCTCTTCGGTTGCTATGATATTCACGGTCGGAATTCCTAATATGCAACTCAGCTCCAAATCCGCTGCTATAACTGCTAGCCTCCATTAGCTTCATTTGACTTTTCTTTTGTAAGATTCATGAATTTGTACATGGTCCCTGACAAATAAAGAATAAAAAAAGAAAGAAATGTTTGATTGACAGCGTTGCTAAGTGCTATGGGGAGTTACCTTCAACAACCTCGCGCCGGATTGGCTCTTTGGTTGCTATGACAGTTACAGTCGGAATTCCAAATATGAGACTTTGCTCTAAATTTACCGCTATAACTCCTAGCCTCGGTTAGCTTCGTTTGACTGGAACTGAACGTTGTGGGTGACGTCACACTCACTTAATCCACTTTTTTTATACAGTTTATGATGTGTACACTCACTTTATGGCGATCTGTCGACAAAAATCAGGTTCTCACTTAGTTTTAATGGTTTAAAACAGGTTAGCGTTTAAGTTAAGCTAATCTAAGTAGTAAGTTTGGTTAAGTTTAGGATCCGTCTCAGTGTAATATCCCCAAGAAGCACAGAAACCCTACGCGTGTGTGTGTGTTTACATGCAGCGGTTTATGAGACAAAGCTGATAATGATGTTGGCCACAGTGGGAAACCGCAACAATAGGCTAGCAGGGCTAACGCCGGCCGCCTCTAATAAGCACCAGCTTCTGCTCTAATGCACATAAGCCTGACATTATGGGGGCTAATCAACACACAAAAGGTTACACAAACCTCCGACACCACCAACACAAACGCACAATCAAATCGATCAAGAGTCAAATGAGCTATGGGTGTTGAGATGGCAGCTAAATTAACATCGTTTTTTTTATGTGTAACAATGAGTAACTGTGTCCGTTTGCTGGATTGTGCACAAGGATTGGACGTCTACAGTCGCCTTTTCTCAAACTGGAGTTAGTATCTTGACTCCTCTCTTGCAACGTTCATAACCGCTTCAAACGCACTCAAAAAAACGATCTTAGCTATTGGGGCTAACAAAACCGCCAACCAATAACTTTGCTGAGAAAATAATCATAGAAATGTGCCCCAAGATGCGAGGCAATATAAAAGAAAGCCCAAACTATACCATTTGCAACCATAACTCTGCTGGTTTGACAACGCACCTGTTTCTAAGTCTAACACTGCTCAATTGTCAGTAGAATTAGCTCACCGCTAGCCATTCCTGTTGCAAAGATTTTTTTTTTTCCAACTTAAGTGTTGCTGAGAAACCTTGACTGCATTTTCCCAGTCTGTTATCTCACCTAGGGAACAGTCCCCGGGTGCGATATTAAAAAAGAGCCATAAAATCAATGTTTATAGTAGCACCAGTTTTATTAGACAGCGCTATGCAAATGTGTCGCCCGAGCCGTAAACAGAGCTCTCTGTTTACGCCTCTACTGTACGCTCGCCCTACACATGTTTTCTCTGTTTTCAGCTGGGCCTCCCCGAGCGTCATTCCTAAGTCTTTTATCATCGAGCCTCCCCAATCTGCTTTCTGTTTCCTCCTTATCTGTATTGTATCTGTAGTTTCGGTAACCTAATAAGGACTTCCTGGGACTCCCTTGCGCACAAAGACACAAATGTAAGCGTTCAGATAGCGGAGAGGAATCTAACAGACGTGGACGAGCACAAACTGACACAAAATCAAACTGAGATTGTGGTGTTTGGCCAAACCGACCCACTGTTTGGACGTGACGGTGTGACGAGTCCCTGTCGTCCTGTGATGGGTCCCTGTCGTCTTGTTGTCGTCCCGCGGTGAGGAATCTGGAGGTGATTGTGGACCGGACAAGCACATTAGCTCTGTCATAAACTCCAGCTTCTTTCCGTTGAGGCTCGTTGCTAAAGTAAAGCTCTACCTTCCACAGGCGGATTTTTGAAAAAGCAATCCACGCATTTGTAAAGTCTCATCTGGATTATTGTAATTCTTTGTGTATGAGGCTGGACGAGGGCTCCCTGCAGCGTTTACACAACGTCCAGGACACTGCAGCTCGTCCACTAAGAGACGGGACACAGTGCAGGTCACACAGCACAGGCCTGACGTGTCCTGTTTCATATTAGGTCAATTAAAAATGTGATTGATTGTGTTTAAATGTGTCACTCTATGTGTCCTCTTTAAACGTGTGCGCTCTATGGGTCCTCTTTAAATGTGTCACTATGGGTCCTCTTTAAATGTGTGCACTCTATGGGTCCTCTTTAAATGTGTCACTATGGGTCCTCTTTAAATGTGTCACTATGGGTCCTCTTTAAACATGCGCGTTTTATGGGTCTTCTTTAAACATGGTTACTCTATGGGTCGTCTTTAAAAATGTGCACTCTATGGGTCGTCTTTAAAAATGTGCACTCTATGGGTCCTCTTTAAACGTGTGCACTCTATGAGTCCTCTTTAAACGTGTGCACTCTATGAGTCCTCTTTAAACGTGTGCACTCTATGGGTCCTCTTTAAACGTGTGCACTCTATGGGTCCTCTTTAAACGTGTGCACTCTATGGGTCCTCTTTAAAAATGTGCAATCTATGGGTCCTCTTTAAAAATGTGCACTCTATGGGTCCTCTTTAAACGTGTCACTCTATGGGTCCTCTTTAAAAATGTGCACTCTATGGGTCCTCTTTAAACGTGTGCACTCTATGGGTCCTCTTTAAACGTGTGCACTCTATGGGTCCTCTTTAAAAATGTGCAATCTATGGGTCCTCTTTAAAAATGTGCACTCTATGGGTCCTCTTTAAACGTGTCACTCTATGGGTCCTCTTTAAAAATGTGCACTCTATGGGTCCTCTTTAAAAATGTGCACTCTATGGGTCCTCTTTAAACATGTGCACTCTATGGGTCCTCTTTAAATGTGTGCACTCTATGGGTCCTCTTTAAATGTGTCCCTATGGGTCCTCTTTTAACGTGTGCGCTCTATGTGTCCTCTTTAAACATGCGCGTCTTATGGATCCTCTTTAAACGTGTGCGCTCTATGGGTCCTCTTAAGACAAACTGCGGCCCTAGACTCCACCTCGATCCCTGAGGTCAGCTGACCAAAGACCAGAAGTGGCGGCGCCTTTTCTGCGTCAGCACCCAGACTATGAAACAGCGCCCTCTGCCTGTCACATCCTCTGTCTTTGATGCAGTTTAAAAGCAGACAGAAACCCCCCCCCCCTCTCTTCTCCCTGGCATTTAAGACTAGCTACACAGTACATCTTGTTGTTTTATTGTTCTTTTCCTATGCATTGTGTCAACTGTATATTTGTTTTTCATTGACTTTTACATGAAACACTTTGGTCATCTTAAATGCGCTAAACTTAAATTAAAGTGAACATACCTTGTACTATATTAACTCTGTACTTTAAACTACTACTCGAGTTTCTAAGTGGCCACCATCTAAAGGGAACGTTTAGGCCTAATAGCGAGGAAGAGAAAACTAAGGCCTTTTGAGTCTATAATGAATTTCACTGCCGCACGGAGTAATAGTGTTTTTAGTTATTCCACTAGAGCAGAGCTGAGTGCTGACCTAAGCAAGACGCAGCCAAACTCCAAACTGCAAGCCTTAAATTGCAACTTATAATTGCAATTAGTCCATGAAAAGACAGACGGGAGGTGGAGAGGCGGGGAGAGGGAGTCAGCGAGCCACATTCAGTGCATTGGGGGGTGTAGTGTATATTATAATAAGGTAGTAGAGATAGCGGAGGAGCATGGCAGCCGGTGCACACACAGGATATGAATGCTAATCAGATGATGCTGCCCAAACAGCTGCAGCTCCGCATCATTTCCGGGCCTTTTATGAGCTCCACTGCAGGGCCACGACTGTCGAAACGAGACGCACAGTGAACGGGGACTTCAACCACATCTCAAAAACAGCTACATAGGTTAGCATTTTGAGTTAGCGTATTATTGTAAAACATGTTCCTTATAATATATGGAGAAAGTAGTTTTTTTTCTGTCCGCTAAGGAAGATGAGTCCACATTTGACCCAATTTTTGACGCAACTTTTAATGCATCAGGAGCAGATCTTGCGCGAGGTTTGGTCAGGAGTGCCTAGCGAGATTGTTTAATTAATTTATTTAGCCATTTGACAGGGACAAAAACAGTTAGAAGAAGAGTATTCCGCTAATGTGATGTTTTACGTTAGCCTAATTATGATACAATATATAACCAATATCAATTAGATTCGTTATTAGTAAAAGTATAGACTGTATAAAGAAGCGGATGAAGTGATTGTGACATCGCCCACAGCGTTCAGCTCCAGTTAAACGAAGCTAATCGAGGCTAACAGTTATAGCGGCCATTTTGGAGCCGAGTTCCATATTTGGAATTCCGACTGTCAGTATCCATAGCAACCAAAGAGCCAATCAAACCTCTTACTAACATTAGCAGGAGTGACCTCGGGGAAAGAAGGCGCCCGATTTGTCGATTCAGTTCGATTTATTTTTGTAAAGCCCAAAATCACAGCAGCTGAACATGAGAATCAATTTAACCAACAATAAGTTAGAAAAAGTTAGAAAATCAGCAACGAAACTGAAACAGACAAGTAAATTAACAGCAGTGGAAGAGAAAACAAGCAACAGAACATCACCTGTCATTAAACCCTCCTTCTCGACAAGAAAAAACTCAAAATAATCCAGTGGGAAAAAGAGAAACCTCAAGAAGAACCACAGTGAAGGAGAGATCCACTCCAGGACTAGTCTGCATCAATTTACAGAAAGAGTTCAAGTCTGTAGAGCCATTTGTCTGTTATTAACGTTTATACCTTGAGTTACGGACACAAGAGCGAATTAAAAACACCAGAATCATATAGAGCGGGTTAATACGAACATTTTAAGACCAAAATGACGAGGCTCACTGCAGCGGTTACAGAGAAAGGGGCGACGATTTTTCAAAGTAAAGTGAATTGGAGCCAGAAGTGCGTCAATGTTCACTTCCTGTTTGGAACGTGCAGCTAGCAGGTTAGCTACGTCCATTTACATATACCATCTGTGGGTAAAATCAAGAAATAAAATGTCCCAAATCTGATAAAACATCACCTGAGTCACGTAAATTTTGCATAATTCAGGAGCTTTTTTTGAAATGTTCAGTCCTGTTGCATTAAAACCAGAATAATTTCAAAGCTGCACCATCTCTTTCTATCGGGAAGCCTCTGTAGTGTAAACCTCGATGCCAAAAGTGCAGCCGGCGCTTGACAGGGCTCTGCAGATGTCATCAAAAACTTTCCGCCAATGTTCCTGGAGTCGGAATGATAGCGTTCCCAGGGCGATTACAGGCTTTTAAGTGTTTGCTGTTGCCGTGCAGTTTGTGAAGTCAGATTTCCACCGGGATTCCTGCGCTCAACAACCACAATCGTTACTTTCCGTCTCTAAAAAAACGTGTCAGAAGAGAAAAATGTAAAGATGTTTTGGCTTCTAGAGACCTGGATGAGATTCTTTCCCTATAAACAGCTTGGGGCTAATAAACAAACAGCACAGATAAATAAAGTTCTTTCAAAGTTGATCATTCAAGTCCAAAATCAAACGTTGTATAAATATATATACCATATTTTCCAGGCTATAAGTCGCAGTTTTTTCATAGTTTGTCCGGGGGTGCGACTTATACTCAGATGCGACTTATATATTTTAATAATTCCGCATATAATTACTACTCCTGTACCACTGAACATTTAAAATTTCAATATTACGGTAATTTAAAAGACATCTGAGAAAGACTGAACAAAAATACAGCCTGTTGTTCTTTTATTTTATTATTATAACTTGCCTTTAAAGATAAAATGTCTGTTCTTGGTCTCGGATTTTGTAAAATAAAATCCCCAAAACATGCGACTTATACTTCACCGCGACTTATCTATGTTTTTTTCTTCATTATTATGCATTTCTGGCTGGTGCGACTTATACTCCAGAGCGACTTATAGTCTGGAAAATACGGTTGTTATGATGTTGTTGTTGTATATATCTACCTTTTAGTACTTTATTTTATTTTTAAGCATATCCTTTTTAACTTTATGCCCTTATTTGTACTTATTCAGTGTTTTTATGTTGCACTTTATTGCGTTTTTTTCTTCATTATTATTCATTTTTAGCTGATGCGACTTATACTCCAGAGCGACTTATACTCAGATGTGACTTATATACGTTTTTTTTTCTTAATTATTATGAATTTTTGGCTGGTACGACTTATATCCAGTGCGACTTATACTCCAGAGTGACTTATATATGTTTTTTCTTCAGTATTATTCATTTTTAGCTGATGCGACTTATACTCCAGAGCGACTTATACTCAGATGTGACTTATATACGTTTTTTTTTCTTAATTATTATGAATTTTTGGCTGGTACGACTTATATCCAGTGCGACTTATACTCCAGAGTGACTTATATATGTTTTTTCTTCAGTATTATTCATTTTTAGCTGATGCGACTTATACTCCAGAGCGACTTACACTCTGGAAAATACGTTACATATCTATTCTGTCTGCATGTTCGTTGCATTTTACGGCTACGGTCCAACTCAACCAAACGATCATTTCACTGTATATTCATAATTCGTCTGGTTATGTCCCACACTTCAGCTTTATACATTGTTTCTAGTTAAACTACTTTCCCGCGACGCCATAGGAGAGCATTTACTTCCAATCACTTCAGTCTAAGTGCTCGGGCCAGTACAATAGCATGTGTTTTATTTCTCCTATTTTCGCCCACTCCGCTCAGTGATTACAGGCTCAATCAGTTTCTTTGTGCCGTTCCGCCATTGTGAGGGTGTGTGCGCATTGTGTTAAACGCTCCGAGAGATACGGGGACGATTGGGAGAAAACTGGATACAGATTACGGTGATATGGAGTGGGACAGCAGCCAGGGAAGTGGACATCCAGCTGAGGAATAATGTGAAGGTAATATAACAAAGTACCATGTATGTATTTCCTGCATTCAACTAAATAACCGCGAGAAATTGACGTGAAATGGAGGTCAGAGGTTCAATTATTCTGTATGTTTTTGCCTGTAAAACCCCTCACCACACACTTTATACACTTTTCTCACACAGGCGTTAACATTTTCTCACATTTCTCTCTCGTTTAAACACAAAGTTCAAACCTTCGTCGGCGTCTTTGTCGGTGCAGAACGTTTCATCGACATTGTGGGTTTTGTCGGGGAGGAAACAAATCGCAAACGTACAGCACTTCAGAGTCACACCGCGATCCAACGTTTATGTAAATTTGTCTGAACACATTCTGTACTGGACAGGAGACACGGCACGGAGGAGACTGATGGACAATGGTCTACAGTCCAACAGCCAATCAGGACGCAGAACACAATGCACGTTCGTACGATGTAAAAAAGCATGAAAAATTGTGCTAAAAAAATCCACGAAACAGCGAGACCGTGAAAGGTGAACTGCGATATAGCGAGGGACAACTCTATATATAAATGATCATAGCTCGGCGCCATCGATTCTGGTTCCAGTTCACTTTCTATTGAAAAACCGTCACCCCTCTTTCTGTAATTGCTGCTCTCAGACTTGTCATTTTGGTCTTAAATGTTCGTCTTAACCCGCTCTACATGATCCTGGTGTTTTTATTTCGCTATTGTGTCTGTAAATCAAGAACGTTAATCACAGACTGGTGCGAACGGAAAGCGCCGTTAGCGTCAACAGCCTCGCTCCTGATTGGCTCTTTGGTTGCTATGATACTCGCAGATGGAATTCCAAATATGGCACTTGTCTTCAGATTCTCTCCTATAACCGCTAGCCTCGATTAGCTTCATTTAACTGGAATCGAACGTGAACAATGACGTCGCACTCACTTACTCCACTTCTTTTACAGTCTACGGTCTTGCCCAAGGACACAACAGCAGCACACATTAGCGCAAAACGACCTTTGAGTTGCAGGATGAGCGCGCTAACCACTGTTCCACTGCCGCCCCCAGTTCAGCTGATCACAGGAGACGCACGTTGTGTTATGCAATCTTTTCACAAACGCATTTAAATACAGAAAAATACTCGGTTTGTGTCGGACGAGGCTGCGACCTGTGTCAGAATCGGACCAGCAGCGGAGGTCAGGCCCAAGAGCTGCGCTGACAGCTTTGGACTAAAACGACAACGTGAAGCAGTGAAGGTAAATGCCACGGCTTTTCACTGGACGCACAATACACACAATACACACAATACACTGTCTTTCACTTTCTTTTTTTAAACACAGGAAAGAAAATCCGCTTATAACGCTCCCTCTTCCTCTTCCTCGTCCTCCTGCTGACATTTCACCGCCCGTTCTCTTCATCCTCTCCCTTTATTCCCGTTGTCACAGCGCCACCGCCTTCTTCCCCGTTTACCCTGGACGCACAATTGGCTCAAACAGTGGCCCATTACTACGCCGCACTCGGCCGTTCCAGCGTCATTGTGGGCCGCTCACGCACGTCTCCTTCACCGCACACCTTCGATTTACACATTTGACGTCGAACGGACTTCTCTCCGGTGGCTCTACGGGGAATTGCACGGACTTCCGGCATGGAAAAGCTCAATTTTCCTTGGAATTTGAGGTATAACGTGAAGGTAATATAACTATGAAGCTACACATATTGCAGTATTACCCATTATAGCTCATAAACGTAGCGCTAATCGACAAATATAAAGAGAAACATCTCCGTTGGGAAGAAGGAATGAAAAAAAAAAAGATGTTGCCACGGAAACCACAACTCCAGCGCATTTCACGGACGCTCGCCGGAATCCACCGCACGTACGTCTCAGTGTACGCGATTCCAGAATAACGCGTCTTCAAATACCCAAAGCTTTACTTCTAATTCGATCTTCAGGAATACAACGCGTCACTCAAAAGTTACGTAAACGTCCAGAGAAGTTGTATTCGCTTCAGGACGAATCAGCCTCACGAGGGACAGTGCGGTCGTCTGTGTCTATATACGGTCATCCCGCTCGCACACGTGACCCGGTGACCTCTGCCCTTATAAGGAGCTGTGTACACAAGTGAATGTATACAGGACGACAACTGCAGTTAGGACACGGCCTCAGCGGGGAACATAAACAGCCTATTTCTAGAGATTTCTCAAAGTCGATCTAATCTCAGGGAGGACACGTCAGAAAGTACTTGTAAAAGAAATGACTGGCACTGATATAAAGTAATAAATAATCTTCTAACGGCCTGTAGGGGGCATACTACACATATTATTTATCATACTAAGTTAAAGATGTTATGTTTTTTATCTTCAACAAATACATTTTTTCTAGCAGTATGTGTTCTACTTTTTATAGTCAGGGGAGTTGACAGGGGGGGACAAAGATATTTGGTGTCCCAGGGCCCCAGGGTCAGGTCTAAGGGGCCCCAGGATTGGACCGTCTTCCTATTCGTTTACATTAGAGGGGGGGGCCCATGTGAGGCTTCTCGTCCAGGGCCCCCAGATTTCTGTTGACGGACCTGCTTTTAGTTGTCAAATTTGTCATGTGTCAGAAACTCAATGAGGTGAAATTGTGTATGACTACTACTACTACTACTACTACTGTTACTACTATTACTACTACTACGGTATTTTCCGAACTATAAGATGCACTTTTTTTCACAGTTGGGCTGGGTTTTTTCTTAATTATTATGCATTTTTTGTCTGGTGAGACTCATACTCCAGAAAATATAAGAATAATAAGATCTGCCTTTATTAGTCCCACAGTGGGGAAATTCCAGTGTTGCACCGCACAGTTAAAGAACAGAAAGAAAATGGAACATGAAATAAAACAAGAAAATGGATAAATAGCTTATAATAATTTAAAAAATAGACTTAAAAATAAACTAAAAATAGACTCTAATATAACATCTCTGTAAAGTGTAAAAAAGTGAAAAAATAGTACTACTATTAGTACTACTCCTACTACTACTACTTCTGCAAAATTTAGTTTGAATATTGTAGTATTCTTTCCTGGGGCCCCAAAATTTTTGCTCCTAGTTGTCAAACATGTCATATATCAGAATTTCAATGAGGTGAAATTGTGGACTACTACTACTACTACTACTACTACTACTACTACTACTACTACTACTACTACTACTACTACTACTACTACTACTACTACTACTGCTACTACCATATTTTCCAGACTATAAGATGCAATTTATATGTGAAATATGTTTTTTTCTTCATCATTATGCATTTTTGGCAGGTGGGACTCATACTCCAGAAAATATGGTACTACTACTTCTACTACTCCTACTATTACTACTACTGTTACTGCTACTACTGTTACTTCCACTACTTCAACTTGTGTAAAATTTAGTCTGAACACTGTAGTACTGTAACCTTTTTTTCTGAAATGACTTGAGAAAAAGTTGTTTTGAGAGAAAAATATTCCTCTAAAAGCACATGGCAAAAGATGAAATATAAATCCGTCAAATGGACAAATTGTTGTTGGTGAAACGTCTTCACTCCGACGACTATTTGTCCAGTTGACAGATTTAAATTTCGTCTTTTGCTGTGGATCAAACCTGGACGACTGAGGGATTAGGGATTATCGAGACCTCTAAAAACACACTTACATTTATACTTTTACTCTTGCACGTTTCACCTTTGATATAGATCTGACTTTATTGTTTGTCACGTATTAAACGAGCACATTTTTATCCTCCGTTCAGCGCCTCCTTCCATGTTCTACACTGATCTACTGTCGCCTTATCCTCAAAAAATCAAATACCCCGAGCTTCAAACGGTCATTTGGAGATGTACATAAACGCAGGAGAAAATGGGAGTGTGACGGCCGCACGGCACAAGAAACACGAGCCTCGACGAGTCTAGAGGCGGCAGTCACGGGAGCAAATGGGATCTGCTGCTAAAACTGCGCCCGAGGGAAACACCTGGGGGTCAAACGGAGGTCAGCCAATCACAGACGAGCTCAGAATATTAACGGACTAAATGTTATAATTACGAACAGAGACGAAAATGTGCAAAACAAATGTGTAGTATTAGAGGTGATATGGGGGTTAACTCACAGTTTGAGTAAATATCAAAACATCTGCTGATAATTTGCAGCTCGTCATTAACGTTCTGTGAGGCTAACTGTAGGCACTGCTCTGTCTGAAGCTCTGTTTGGCTCTTTTTTTTTTAACAGAATCTCACCAGAAAGTGCTAACGTAGCTGGAATTACATCAGAGGAGTTCATTTGTGCGGTTAAACACGTCTATCACACGTAACATTACAGTCACGAGCTAGCTAGCGTTAGCAAGTTCTCATTTAGTCACTTTTACTCTTTTTTTTTGTTGAAAATCAAACTTCTAAACACGACCGTGAACACTCAGATTATTCCCAGGCTCCTGAAAATGTGCCGTTTAAATCCATTTTGTATTTTTTTCTTGAATTTTCAGATGATTTTTTAATGTTTTTTTTCTTTTTCACAGCACTTGCTAATGTGTGCCTTCTGTCACCATGGTAACTGCTGAACCTTCTACCATAGAGACATATGTAAAACACTCCGAGCATGATGTATTAATATGTATTGTAGAATCGACGTATGCAGCGATTTCAAGCCTCATCGTGCAATTTTCCCACCAAAAATAAAACCACATACTGTATTTTCATTCATAAAACACATGCGTCCAGTGAGCGGGCTTGCGTTTCCACAAACCTGACTCTTACAACACCTATAGAAGGCCTCCACCTGCTTATCTGCACGTCAATGTTGTTCCGTTAGCTGTAATTTTCGTACGTACAGCATAAAACATAACAATTTCTATGGAGGATTTCCCAAACATGGGTTAGCACGAAAATCTGATGTAGCTAATTTTTTTACGATAAATAAACAGGAGTGATGTGGATTTATTGGCTAAAAAGTGCACATTTTTAAACTTGTGAAGGGCAGATCTGTTATGGATTTACTGATTTAGACACAGAATAAACACGTGATCGGTTTATTCTGTGTCTAACGTCGATGAGCTGTAACTTCACGTCGTTTGCTAGCTTCCTGCGTTCGTTTGCAGTTGTTGCTTTTTGGATGCGTTTAAATCCACCCAGGTCTCGAGTCTGTTATCTCGTCTCTTCAGAGGAGGATGTCATGCTCCGTGAGGTTTAGAAATCACGGCATGTGTCACCGAGTCGGAGGCTACGACCGTGACATCTGAAGAATACAAACAAGCTCTGGGTTTGGGCGCGACAAACGGCAAAACAGAAGAAATGTCAAGTTTATCCAAGAAGTTCAAAGATGTCGCGGGTTCAGACTGAAAGTGGAGTCGAGCAAACAGCTGATGCTCTGGTCCATTCAACACGTTTTGTACATTTAAAACATAACATTTAAACACTTTATTTAATCGTAATCAAGGTTTTAGTCCCAAAAATGGTCAGAGGCACGACTGTTGTATGGTCAAAATGTGGTATGTTGTCTAAAGCTTCACTATGTAACTTTTATGGCGCAGGAGTCAACACGACACAAAAACATTAAAGAAAACAGATCGTGCTTGTGTCTGTGTCTAGACCTCTAATCTACATATAATTTGGACGTTTTAAATCACAATATTCATGTAAAACGACTTAAAAAAGAAACAAGTTTGCTCAGTTCTGTGTTAGAAAACTGTGATGTCCAGTTGTAGCTGACGTCGCTGTAAACAAAGACATGTAGCTGTCGGCGCCCCCTATGGGTAGCTGCGCATGACACCAGTGAGTAAAAAAATTTACTAAGATAAAACTTTTTTTTTTTTAAATTACTAAGATTAAAAAAAAAAAAAACAAGATTAAAAAAAAAAAATCTTAGTAAGTTTAGTAAAAAAAAAAAAAAGATAAAAAAAAAAAATTGTATTAAAATGACTACGTAATCCTACACGTATCACCGATTATGAAAATACAACTGGAGAACAAAGTGCGTACGTCACAGTGGGCGTGTCCCGGTGGTGAGGATTGATCAGAACTATGGCGTCTTCTTGAAAATAAATGATAAAAAATTCCTCAAACATATTATGTGGATGAATCTGTCAAACTATATTTATGAAAGATGCACAATATGTGTACGCTCAGTTTTTGGGTTTTTTTTTTCTTATGTATAGCACATAATGAATAATGTAAATGCACCTTCTACTGATGTGTTTTGATGGAGGAAATTTGCAATTACTATATGGAAAAAAATTCCAACCTGGACAGGATTATTTTCAAAATGTTTTCATGATTATTACTTTTTATATTATTATTATTATTATTATTATTATTATTATTATTATTATTATTATTATATTTTTTATTATATATTTTTGGTATTATTTATATATGCTTATTCATTTATTTTATTTTTTATTTTTTTTGTCTTTATTTTGTATTATTTGATTTTTTGAGGTATTTTTAAAAAGACACAAATGCAATATATTCAAGTTTAACGCCATATTGTGTAACATTCTAGGCATAAACGGCAAAAACAACAACACGGCTCCGGTTTGTGCGATCTACGGGAAGATTTGAACGATAACGGCACGCCACGAACACGTTAAAACGATTTGAACACGGAAAATGAATGGTTCGACTTGTTAAGTGTCCGTTACGGAGCCAAAGATTCAAAACGGTGCTTGGATTGGATGTAAATATGAGCTCAAAAACGATCAAAACAACAAAACTGTCGCGAAACGTGCTTCCCAGTCGTTGAACGGTTTAAACAACGGCACGTACAGACGCCACGCTCTGTAGGAAACGCAACAACGCTCCATATAATATCCACTCTCTGTTAATAAAATGAGGCAGTTTGCACATTTGAATTCCAGCGCGTCACGAAAAGGAAGAAAGAAGCAGCTCCATATCTGTGCTATATATAAACACAGAAGATGTTTACTCAAAATTACCATATAAATAACAGATGGAAGTTTAGTTTTTCTTCTTTAGAGGCTTAAAAAGTAAAGAAATGGCATCGATATCGTGACCTACGCATCAAGATTCCTAATGAAAAGTGGTTTAATGTTTGTGAACGAGTTTGAACGGCTGGAATCGGATCTCATTTCTGAAAAAAGCTGAACATTTTTCTATTTTTTCTATGTATTTTTGTCCCGATTAACGTTAAACCAACACAATAATCATGTCAAAAGAAGCAGAACAAGCGAGACGAGCGAGAGATTAGTGCCAAAAAACACATTTGGCATCGTAATAACAGCTAATTTTAAAAAGTATGATTATTGTAGTGCGATTGTAGTGCAGATTTTGAATATTTTGGAGGGTAAAAACACTCCCACTCGCAGTTTGAACCATTTTAAACACATCTGAGTCTTGGTTTTATTCTTTCTGTGATTAGTTTGTAGATAAAATGAGTTCTCAGTCATATAAATTAACAATAAAAGAGCCAGTGCTTTGAACGGCTCCTTGGAATTAATGGCTTCAAAAGATTCGGATCCCGTAAAAGAGCCGAAACGTTCTGGTGAAAACAAATCGAGTCGACGACGAGTTAAAACGACTCAAATCAAGAGCCGTGTTCCAAATTCAAGCCGTTCAAGTTATTTATACCACTTCCCTGTCGCGTTCACGGCTTTAACAGGCCTCAGGGGCATCGGCCTGAGGTGAAAGTTCAAAGGTCAGTGATGAAAACATCGATCCGCCGCTGCCTTTTCGACCCCGTCTCACCTGCTGATTAGTCACAGCACAGGGGTCGCGGTCCGAGGGCGGGGGGAGGTCTGTTTATATATAGGCTTTAAACACGTGAGCGTCGTGTGCGGAGGCGAGTTTGATGTACGCGGTGCAACGTAAGCGGGATGGTCATGTGTGTATACGTGTGTGTGTGTTTGTGTGTGGGGTGTGTTCATGCGTGACCAGCTCTCAGAAGTGCGCCGTCAGCATGTGGACGTAGCCTCGGATGATTCAGATTGGAAGTCCGGCTTGTTTTTCCCGACTAAATGTCATTCCCCGTTACACAGTTCATGCTCTTAGTTACTGCGCTAATCGGAAAACCGTGAAAAGTGTTTTGTGTGTGTGTTTTGTGCCGTCTTCCCTCCTCCCTTCTGCGCCTGGAGCTGGGTGGAGACTCTGGCACCACCCGCAATCGAGCCTCGAGCCTTACGGTCACAAAAAACTTAGTTGGTGCTTCTCGTTTTTTCGCCAGATCCCGTTTCTTTGGACCTACCTTGCACCTCAGCCTCCGACCCAGCTTCCTACGACCAGTTCTAACGCGTCTACCTCCGACCCAGCTTCCTACAACCCATTCAAACGCCTCCACCTCCAACCCAGCTTCCTACGACCGGTCCGAACACTTCCCCCGACTGGTTCGAGCACCTCAGCCTCTGACCCAGCTTTCTACGACTGGTTGGTGCTAATACAGGAAGTGCTACGTGCCCGTTTTTAAACTCCGTACACCTTCACTAGAATCATTTGGATGTTTTCAGCCCTGGAATTTCTCTACTTCTCTACAGAAATAAAGCTAAAACGTAGCTGTTAGCTTGAAAACGACCACTTCATGACATCACAAGGTGGAACAGAGCGTTTTGAGTTTTGGAGATGTGGACAGAATGATGATCAAGAGTTAGTCAAACATGTCCAGGTATGTTTTTTGAGGAGGTAACAGCATTATAACATGACTTAAAGCTCAAATCTGTAGCGCAGTGATTTGAAATAGTTTTTTTCTGTCTCGTTACTTCCCGAGTCGCTCTCTGAACGTGCGGGCGCCGTTTTGTCACTCCGGCGCAGATGTCGGCGCACAAACTTGGCAGGTCTGGCTCTGACATCATCATTATGTGACACTGACGGAGGCTTGTTGTGACAAAGTGCTCCCTTTCCACCTGATGGCACTAGACACCTGTCAATCAAACGAGACAATGTGGTCGCCGCGGCAACAGTGGCTCAATATAACGTACCACTTAAAGCTCCAATGCTACGCTACGTCCCGATCTACGTTACACAATGTTGTTTCCTCGTCGCAAACAGACTGTTGAGTTGTGTTTTTTCTGTTTCACACACACATGTTTAACACACGAACTGCATATTTAGGCTGAGAAAACACACTGTTCCACCCTGTGATGTCATCATGTGGTAATACAGGAAGTGCTACACTGTGTTTTTAAACTCCATACAGCTTCACTAGAATCATTTAAATCATTTTAATCCTGGAATTTCTCTCCTTTTCTACAAAACTAAAGGTAAAAGGAGCCGCTAACATAAAATTAACTACCACTTTATGACATCACAAGGTGGAACAGACTATTTTAAGCTTTGGAAATGCAGATAATGAAACAAAACACAACTCCAGGTCTGTTTTTGACGAGGTAACAGCGTTATAACACGGGTTAAAGCTCACAAGAGTCAGTTTTGTGTAATATAGGAGCTTTAAGTTAGCGCTAACACATCATGCTAATATATGCCGCGCAAATACTATGGAGAAAAATATTGTCGTTTATCGATTTTGCGACAGCTGAGAGCGTTTGTTTGAGCTATTTCCCCTATTTGATGTGTTAGCTAAAGTTGACTGAAACACACTTTGTCATTAAATGTACAGAAGACATCAAATATTAGTAGAAAACGTAAAGAAAAAAGCACTAAATGGGATTATCTGTCCAAATTTTGACCCGGTTGTGTACATCTTTGACTGTTTTTTATCAAATATAAACTGCTCAACTAACAAAAAAAATCCCACGTACTTCAGAACAAACGTTTCGCTAATGTTTTCGACAGATATTTTACGGTCTTGAGGGTAGTTATTGCTGAAATTACTGCAGTAAACATTAGCAAGGTCACCGTTAGCTTTACCGCTATCACATGGTCAGGTGTAGGGACAGACTGGAGACTCTCTGATGACTTTGACCTTGGAGGGAAGGTAAACAGCTCGTGACTTGGCAACTTCTAACGCACATCACAGACCCCTCCTCACACACACACACACACACACACACACACACACACACAGACCTCCCCCTGACCGCGCTGTTTACGGCCTGTAGACATGACACAACATAGATCATGTCCGCACCAGAGGGATAAACACAACCGGGTTTGAAAAGAGCTTTCATTTCTCAGGTTAGATAAACTCAACTGACCGTTTCATCGTTTATTTTGCGACAGTGGCTCAGTATTAGTTGGTCGAGCGTTTAAATTAAAGTTCTAGATCGGGGGGGCGTCAAAAACACATTTTCACAAAGGGCCACATCAGCAAAACGGTCACGTGTAATCCAAATAAACTACTTTTTTAACTTGTTTATTAACCGTCTCTGTATTTATTTCTTATTCGAGTTACAAATATCACATATACATTTCCGTAGATGTAAAAATATGAGTGTATAACTGTATCTCCTTTTAAGACAGTCAAACCTGTTAATTTATCTTGTTGTGGGCCACATAAAATGACGTGGGGCGCCACATTTAGCCCGGGGGCCTTGAGTTTGACGCACGTGTTCTAGATGAAAAGAAATCCGTTTGAAATACAGAAAAAGGTTTGTTCTTTGTTACAGCAGATACAGACCTTTCGCTCTCCCAAGTCTCTCCTAATCCGTCCCCTCATCAAGTTCTTCCCGACTCCGCTTCCCGTCTAAGTTTTTACACCAGAATGACAAACGTACGTACATTTCAAAGCAGTAAATTTTGCATCGCGCCCAAGCCTTCACATCTGTCAAATGCGTTTAACGATGTACGATAACATGAATATACTTAAATTTCCATCACGGTCCATTGAGCTGAAGGTCGGTGGTTCGAATCCTGCACTCGACATAAAAAAACATCATTGGTAAAGCCGGGATTTCTATTTACCCGCAGGTTGGCGACGCAATTCCAGCTCACACAGATGAATATTGTTGTTGCGTTTTACCATTTTTAAAGACTCCAGACAAGTTTATTCTAATGCAAAATGAAACACAAACGGTATCAGAGCTGCCAACGACTGAATACTGGTTTGAAAAGTTGTCGACTCGCAGATTGGCGCAGACGTGGACAACATTTTCAAGAGTCTGTTTGTGTTTTAATGACACGAGCCTCAACACAACTGTCCAGAAGACAACAGCTCAGGTCTGACTAGAACCAGGAAGTACGAGCACATGTGACCTGTGCTCAGGTCTAGAACCAGGAAGTACATGTGACCTGTGCTCAGGTCTAGAACCAGGACGAAACAGGATAAAACCTGGACTAAACCTGGACTAAACCTAGACTAAACCTGGGCTAAACCTGGACAAAACCAGGACAAAACCAGGACTAAACCTGGGCTAAACCTGGACTAAACCTGGGCTAAACCGGGGCTAAACCTGGGCTAAACGTGGAGTAGACCTAGGCTAAATGTGGACTATACCTGGACTAAACCTGGACTAAACCTGGGCTAAACCGGGGCTAAACCGTGACTAAACCTGGACTAAACCGGGGCTAAACCGTAGCTAAACCGGGGCTAAACCGGGGCTAAACCGGGACTAAACCTGGGCTAAACCTGGGCTAAACCTGGGCTGAACCGGGACAAAACCGGGACTAAACCTGGGCTAAACGTGGACTATACCTGGACTAAACCGGGACTAAACATGTTGAATCAGTGTTTCAGTTTCGTGCAGTTAAAACCTGAAACATTCTTCCTGAAGATGTGGGACAGGCCTCTACACTTTCCTCATTTAACGTTAATTTTATGATGATTATTTGTGATTATTTATATTTAGATTTTAATGTATTTTTTATTCTGCAAAGCTCTTTGAATTACACTGTGTATGAACTGTGCTGTACAAATAAACTTAAGCTTTACCTAAAATATTAAGTATCTAAGACAAAAGAGAATGATGAAAATGAACATGCTGAACCTTCACAAGAATAATAAAAAAATAAAAAGTAAAACAAATAAAAATATATATATAATAATAATAATAATAATAATAATAATAATAATAATAATAATAATAAATTTTATTTATATAGCGCTTTTCAAGACACTCAAAGACGCTTCATAGTACATACAAGAATAAAATATCACAAAATTTACAACATAAAATCAAATATTAAAAGCAATTTAAAGTCCATAAGAAACTTCCTACGCCAAAATAAAAGTCTCTGGTTGTATCTTCTGTTTTAATGATTTATGCTCGTCCCTTCGCCGCACTTTACCTGCTTCTTCCTTATTGCGTCTGCGTCCACAGTCCAACTTAACTCCAACTTTCACAGCGAATTAAAACAAACAAGCAGCCAGGGATAACAAAGTGACGCTCACATTAAAAGTAAAAGTGCGGTTGGGATGGTAATGGGCTCAAACATGGCGCCCGCGGTCTCATTGTTCACATTCTCTCGTCTTAAGTCGGCTGCCTGCGTCGCTTAGAGCTGCAGGGACAAATGAAACTGAACAGCGCCGACGTTTGTTGGTGCGGAAGAGTTTAGTTTAAATTCTGAAGTAAAAGAGGCACTCGCAGCAAATATTGTTAGCGCAAGTTCAGGCAGTGGCCTCTGAGCAGGTCAGAGAAATGAAAGTGACGAACACGACGAGCAAATGTACGTCTGAATAATGAAAGAAGAATGAAAGAAGAATGAAAGAAGAATGAAAGAAGAATGAAAGAATAATGAAAGAATAACGACTGAACAGAAAGAAACAACCTCTACAAAAACAGACAAGTCTACCACATTAACTCGAACATTTACTGGTCCAGGACTAAACCGGGACTAAACCAGGACTAAACCGGGGCTAAACCAAGACTAAACCAGGACTAAACCAGGACTAAACCAGGACTAAGCCAGAAATAAACTGGGGCTAAACGGGTACTAAACCAGGACTAAACCGGGACTAAACCAGGACTAAACCGGGATTAAACCAGGAGTAAATTGGGACTAAACCAGGACTAAGCCAGAAATAAACCGGGGCTAAACTGGGACTAAACCAGAAGTAAACTGGGGCTAAACGGGTACTAAACCAGGACTAAACCAGGACTAAACCAGGACTAAACCAGGACTAAGCCAGAAATAAACCGTGGCTAAACCGGGACTAAACCGGGACTAAACCGGGACTAAACCAGCACTAAACTAGAACTAAACTGGTACTAAACCAGAACTATACCAGGACTATACCAGGACTAAACCGGGACTAAACCGGGACTAAAACAGGACTAAACCAGGACTAAACCAGGACTAAACCAGGACTAAACCAGGACTAAACCAGGACTAAACCAGGACTAAACATGGGGGCTAATCGTTTGGTATCAGTTGATATCAGGTATCTGCAGACAACCATAATATTAAAATCGGTATCAGAGAAATCCGGCTCAGTCCCTAAAATCTACTGATATTTAGTTAAAGCAGCTGGACAATTCTGATCAGTTTTGCCCTTTACATTTTCTCTGCTCATAGTTCACATTTTAAACTCGTCTTGAATTAACGTTTGAGACGAGACTGAAGTTTAAACATCTTAAATAAAACAACAATCCCCCACGTTACACAACAGAACATGTGTAAAGAAGTATTTTGTATTCGATAACGATAACGGGCCATTTCAGCCATTGCGTTTTATTAAAAGTCATCATTTTTTTCCACAGTTCTATGGACAAGCACAAAAGCCACAAAAAACACTTGATAAATTACAAACCACCAACAGCCAATCGCCCTCGCCATAAAAAAAATCCACGTACAACAAGTGTGTAGCTCATAAAACGCGTCCGACGACTTTAGAATTTCAGATCCGGCGCGTCGGAGTGATGAACGTGAACTGGAGCGCACATGCCGCGGCAGCAGATCCAGCTGAGGAGGCTCCAGCGCGAACCAAACGGCACAAAGGTTTGACTGAGGCCCCGCGGTGAAGAGGTCAGTCTGAACAGGTGGCGTCCCTGCGGGGGTGACCACTTCATACGCGCGGTTATGCTAATTAGCCGGAAAATTACACAGGGAACGCAGAGCCAGAGCGGCGGATAAACGGACCGGTATGACGCAAAACTGACTCTTGTCCTGGATGTTGTTACCGCAGCAAAAACAGACCCGGAGTTGTGTTTTTGTTTCATTCACACATGTTTGAGTAACTCTTGATTATTCGTCTGTTACATCTCTAAAGCTCAAAATGCTCCGTTCCACCTTGTGATGTCATAAAGTGGTAGTTTTCACGTTAACCGCTACGTTTTATCTTTTGATTCAGTAGAAATAGAAAATTCCAGCCGCTGAAATGATCCAAGTGATTCTAGTGAAGGTGTGCGGAGTTTAGAAACACAGTGGAGCACTTCCTGTATTACCACATGATGACATCACAAAGTGGAACAGAGTGTTTTGTTTGAGAAAGTAACTCAAAAAAGCCTAAATCTGCAGCGTTTGTGTGTTAAACATGTGCGAATGAAACAAAACTCAACTCTGGGTTTTCTACTGTATCGCATATCTATCTCCATGGAAACAAGCAACAAGCAGGTGGCACCGCGTGAAGCTACAGGTCAGATCTGTGGAGAGGTGGCCCTACTTTGCTGTAAGAAAGCATGTTATTCCCGGCGTTTTTGAGTAACACAAACACCCGTAATAAAATAAATACTACACAGACACGTTAAATGTCATATTGTGGAACATCTGGAGACAAACAGACGGTGAACACACTCACGAGAAAAGTTCCATAGTGCAGCTTTACATTGGAGAAGAAATTCTAATCATCATATGTGGATTTTGACTACAAGAATTGTAAAAAAATAGTGGTCACTCTCTTATTTATTCTCTATTTTAGCCATAGACTGTAGATATAAATGGACATAGCTAACCTGCTAGCCGACTCTGGCTCCAATTCACTTTCTATTGAAAAACCGTCGCCCCTCTCTCTGTACCTGCTGCTGTCAGACTCGTCATTTTGGTCTTAAAATGTCCGTATTAACCCGCTCTGCATGATCCTGGTGTTTTTATGTCGCTATTGTTTCCGTAACTCAAGATATGAACATTAATAACAGACAAATCAGCTCCCGCGAGAGTTAGCAACAGCTTTGATCCACTTCTTTATACAGTTTGTGGTTTTTGCGCCATAGCAGCTTCAGTTTTGAACCAGAACGTGATAATAATAACACCAAACGATGCTCTGGAGGAGGGTTTTATGTGAGAATGAATTGCAGGACTATACGATGCTTTTTGATTTCTGTTTGCGCTCTACAAACAAAAGCTGGAATGGCCATCCACACACAACGTTACACACAACATTACACACACGGATAATGGTGTTTGCCGGGCAGAGCGGCTCCGACGGACTGGAGTCTGGAGTTTCAAAGACGAAACTCGAGTCGTTTTTGGAGCAGAGTAATGGACCTGATTGGCTGTGAGTCAGGAAGAGGAAAACAAGGTCAAGCCTGTGTATCAGATGTCACGACAAACACACACAGACGCACACAAACACACACAGACGCACAAAGAAGAAAAAAAATCAAAATGCTGAGGAATTTGGATTATTCCCAAAAGGGTTTTTAATTATTATTGCTTATAATTCCTTCGTAAATGGACCACCTTCAAGCTCTCACAGCACTTTACATCAAGGAACGACACACACATCCATACAACAGTGTACACACACACACAGGGTGAAGTGGGTCAAGTGTCTCGCCCAAGGGCACAATGGAAACGCACAAGCTCTGGGTCAATGGCTCTACCAATGTGTTTTTTTGGGTTTTGTTTTAAATTAAGAGCAGGATTCAAACTGCCAACCTAAACCAGGACTAAACCAAGACTGAACCAGGACTAAAGCAGGACTAAAGCAGGACTAAAGCAGGACTAAACCAAGACTAAAGCGGGACTAAAGCAGGGCTAAAGCAGGGCTAAAGCAGGACTAAAGCAGGGCTAAAGCAGGACTAAACCAGGACTAAAGCAGGACTAAACCAGGACTAAAACAGGACTAAAGCGGGACTAAAGCAGGACTAAAACAGGACTAAAGCGGGACTAAAGCAGGACTAAAGCAGGGCTAAACCAGGGCTAAACCAGGGCTAAAACAGGGCTAAAGCAGGACTAAAGCAGGACTAAACCAGGACTAAAACAGGACTAAACCAGGACTAAAACAAGAATAAACCGGGACTAAACCAGGACCGAGAGTCCGGTTACTACCTGGGGGACAATTATCTACATTTATATATGTTTTGCAGCTGTCAAACCCCTCACCACACACTTTATACACTTTTCTCAGACAGGCATTAACGTTTCCTCACATTTCTCTCTTGTTCAAACCTCCTTAGGCGCCTTTGTCGGTGCAGAACGTTTCATCGACATTGCGGACATCGACCACAGCAGTAAAAGTTTAACCACAATCTCATTTTTGCACGGTAAAATAAAGCTGCGTTCGTCTCTAACACAAAACTTAAAATTGAAAATCACTGTGTTGGGTCAGGGTGGTCGGATGAGGCTAAAAAAAAACCACCAAGATCCTCTCCGAGTGTTATCCCGGGATCAATGCGGCGTTATGCGAGCGTGGCGGCTCCGGCTGTATTTGTGTTGGATCAATACGGCGTGGCTCGGGTTTACTGGATCGTACAGGACCTACGGGAGCTCAGGGGGGGGGGGGGGGGGGGGGGGGCTCCGAACAGCAGCACAGAGGGCCCCGTTCTCCCGTTCTAAAGACCGATCGGATTGCTTCAGTCTCTCGAGCGTCTGTCATTCGGAGCCAAGATGGACGCCTGCCTCTCCCTAAGGTCCCCCAGGCAATTGGCGAGATTAGAGGCCGGCGCGGAGAGACACAAAGTACACAAATACACCAGCAAATACTTAAGGGATTTGTTTTTGTTACTTTAAATGAGGAGGGGGATTTTACTGGAGCTATTTTGAAACTTAAAGACACAGTTTTACAAAGTTGGACACAAATTGGAGCACTTTTTATCCGTCTATTTGTCTCTTTAGCTGTATTTTTTGTTGTTAATCGTAACCCACATCATAAATATATCATGAAATCGACTTTAATAAGCTTTTAACAAGGTCATAATGGTGTTTTCTCATCTTTAACTTACCCAGAGTTGTATTTCGATACTGTATTGTCCTGTATTTGAGGTTTGAGTGCTCAGAAATGTCTGTTTTCACCTACCCCCTATCTCCACCGACAGACTACAAGTCATATATATTGGGTTAAAATGCCACGTAGCAGTGTGTCAACAATAAAACTCCTCTCCACTCAAATGTGATCAAGGACGACGTGATGGATGCAAAGTGAGTCGGTAGTTTTGTCCGAACTAATATCTCTGTAGATGACTTGGGTTGGGTGCGACCTACGATAAGCAGTAATATTTATATACTGCTCTCCTGATATTTACCAAGGTCAGAGAGAATCTTTGGAGCTACAGCACAGACAAAAGTGAGTGTGGAAGTTCTCAATAACATGAAAGTGAATGCAGAAGTAACCGTTTCGTAACTGTGAATGACAATATAGAGAGAAAATACAATCATATGCACTTTAACAGCAGGACTTTGGACCATAAACTGTATAAAGAAGCGTTTCCACAGCAGTAGTTATAGCAGCGAATTTGGAATTCCGAACGTGAGTATCATGGAAACCAAAGAGCCAATCCGGAGCGAGGTGGTTGAAGATAACGCCCCTTCACACCCTTAGTAACTCTGTCAAGCAAATTTGTTGCCAACACCAGCGGGAACGACCCAGGGAAAGAAGGAATCTGATGTGTCTGTTATTAATGTTGAGAGGAAATGAGATCTGGACACAATATCGAAATAAAAACACCAGGATCACATCGGAGCGAGACTGTTGAAGGTAATGCCCCTTCCTGCCCGCTCCGCTGGTTTAGCAGGGAACGGACGCTTAGCAACACTGTCAATCAAACCTGTTGCTAACGCTAACAGGAGCGACTTCGGGGAAAGAAGACGCCCGATTTGTCTGTTATTAATGTTCATATGTTGATTCAAAGACAAAACAGCGAAATAAAAACACCAGGATCACGTAGAGTGGGTTAATATGAACATTTAAGACCAAAATGACAGAGAGACGGACCACAGTTTTTCAATAGAAAGTGAACTGGAGCCAGAGTTGATGCTCATGCTCACTTCATATTTGGAGCGTGGCGGCTAGCAGGTTAGCTATGCCCATTTATATAAACAGTCTATGCTTTCAACCAACACTGACTGTGAGTTATTACATATTCGCACATGAATCACACGCCTTGGGGTCCCACCGGAGGAGCTGGAGGACGTGTCTGGGGTGAGGGAAGGCTACAAGTTCCTGCTTAAGACTGCTGCCCCCGCGACCCGGCCCCGGATAAGCGGAAGAAAATGGATGGGCGGGCTTATACCAACGAGTGGCAGTGGCAGACAACACCCTTGCGACGTTCAAATCCGCAGTAAAGACCTGGTCCAACCGTCTAAAAATAAGACACCGTTTCATTTGCATTAAAACAAATAAGAAAAGGGAGTAGGAAAAGTGCGTTCCCCGTCAGTCGTCAGTGCACAGGGCGTCTGCGGGATCTCTGCTTCCTGAAAAAGCTGGATCCACACACATCCCCGCAGAGCACAGATGGAGAGGTGAGAGAGAGGCTCTGTGTAAGAATCACACACAAAGGACAGACGGGAGCAGGATAAAAGGCCTGAACTGTCTGGAGGACATGAGCGGGGTCACGTGGGCCGGGTCAAAGGCACGGGGCGAGGTACAGCGTCAGCCATTTATTGTGTACTGGGATTTTCAAGGAGTACGGACAATAAGAGTAGCTTTCCAGACACCGAAAATGCTTTGTGTCGCTACCAGAGACTAAAGCGCGTCCATGATCGCTTCCTGTTTGGAGCGTAGCGGCTAGCAGGTTAGCTACGTGTATTTATATGTGTGCGAAGACCGATCGAGGCGGCTAATCCATGACGTTGAACCCTTTGACCATCACCAATCACGCACACACTACGCTACACTACAACGAGAGCATGCACTAGAGCCACTGCTCCCTCACTCTGGTATCTAGAGTTCACTGAGGTTTCAATTCCAAGTCCGAATCAGCCCCAATCCTGCGGAAATCGGACAAGATGGAGCATCGTCAACGTGGTGTAATAGTCTAATAGTTGTAAATAGTATAATCAGGAGTAGTATGCGTAGTATTTGTAGTATTTGTAGTAGTAGTGAGAGTGAATATATCATGACTTTTGGTAAATGGACCCACTGAACTCGATGACGTCACTTCCGGGTCCAACTAGAAACTTCACAGCGGATTTCTAGCTTTATTTTTGTTCCTTTTTCATCAAATACGAGACAAATATCTTATTCCCTTATCCCTACACACTACCCTTAACGCTAACCCTACACTCTAACCCTTACACCCTAACTCTAACTCTAACCCTATACCCTACCATTAATGCTAACTCTACACCCTAACCCCTACACCGTACCCTTAACGCTAACGCTAACCCTAACCCCAAAACCCTAACCCCTACATCCTAACCTTAACTCCAACCCTACACCCTAATGTTAACTCTAACACTACACCCTAACGTTAACACCAACCCTACACCCTACCCTTAACGCTAACCCTAACTCTAACCCTACACCCTAGCCCCTACACCCTAACGTTAACTCTAACCCTACACCCTAATGTTAACTCCAACCCTACACCCTACCCTTAACGCTAACCCTACACCCTAGCCCTTACACCCCAACTCTAACCCTAACCCCTACACCCTACATCTTACCTCTAACACTGTACATTATCTGTGTTCAAAATTCACTCAAGAAAAGGTTTAAAAAAAATCCACTGCAGTAAAAGTATACGTTCGAACTGTACTTCCTAATAAGTATTTTCGTCGTCTGGAGCCTATGGAGAGAATGTGATGAGCTCTGATTGACATAATGAGGGCTGGACAGCAGGACACGAGCGGAGAGACGGAATTAGTAAAGAGTAAAGACGGGGAGGATCCAACCAGCCGAGGAGGAGGAGGAGGAGGAGGAGGAGGGCGTACTCTGGGATTACGGCTCTTCAGAAGTGAAAGGTGCCTGGCTGAGGGCTGTGTTTGCCCAGACTGGAGCAGATTACATAATGACATTAACCAAATGAGAATCACCAAAGACGTCTGATGCTGTGTATTTGTGAACTCAGTCTGACGATGGAGGGAGGATAGAAGCCGTGAGCTCAAAACGCTATTGGTGCAGAGCTGTTCCATTGCAGCACGGAGCAGACTGCAGCACCGTGCCCTATATTCACTCCATAGGCTTTTTACAGCTAGTGAAGTAGTAGTACTAGTGGTTTTTGGTACTTTTTGCTTTCTACATGTGTAATATCATGAGACTTTTGGTTTGTTTAGCTCAGTTAGCATCATTCTAAAGCCTTATTCCACTAAATAAACCCATTTTAACCCATATTTACTTGACAAGATGGTGGTATTTGCTTATTTAGACTTCCAAATACTTCTGTAATTACTCGGTCTATCCAAATGAAACAAAAACTAGCACCAGCGTTAGCATCTTCATTACGAGTAGACCTGTCACGATAATCACTATATAGATCAAAAAGTTGCAATACGAAAGCTAGAACAATATATTTTTTGGATCTTTATTTATCGTGTGTACTTTTTCACTGCACTACTCTACTCTACGTTGCTATTCCCCTATGATTGGTCTATAGAACGTTGTAATGTCATCTGAAACGCTGCAAAACTGTTCTTCTTCTACACAATTTAGGCTGTGTCTTTATAAATAATTAACTATTCCCTGTTGAATTTTGTCCCAGTTTAATAAAAAATATGACCAGATATAAAAATGCCTTGACCTCGTCCGCACACAGCAGCTTCAGAACACAAGGACAGAGGGATATTTATGTTTGAGGCCTGTAAAAAGCAGCTGTAAAACCCCTCACCACGCACTTTATACACTTTTCTCACACAGGCGTTAACATTTTCTCACATTTCTCTCTCGTTTAAACTCTCTCAAAGTTCAAACCTTCGTAGGCGTCTTTGTCGGTGCAGAACGTTTCATCGACATTGTGGGTTTTGTCGGGGAGAAAACGAATTGCAAACGTACAGCACTTCAGAGTCACACTGCGATCCAACGTTTATGTAAATTTGTCTGAACACATTCTGTACTGGACAGGAGACACGGCACGGAGGAGACTGATGGACAATGGTCTACAGTCCAACAGCCAATCAGGACGCAGGACACAATGGTCTACAGTCCAACAGCCAATCAGGACGCAGGAACACAATGGTCTACAGTCCAACAGCCAATCAGGACGCAGAACACAATGCACGTTCATACACTGTGAAAAAGCATGACAATTGCACGTAAAAAATCTGCGAAACAGCGAGACCGTGAAAGGCGAGGAGAGGGACAGCTGTATATAAATGGACATAGCTAACTCGTTCCAAATTCACTTCTTGCTGTAACTGCTGCTGTCAAACTTGTCATTTTAGTCTTAAATGTTCGTATTAACCCGCTCTACGTGATCCTGCTGTTTTTATTTTGCTATTGTGTTAGTAAATCAAGATATGAACATTAAAAACAGACAAAAAACAGACAAATCTTTCCTCAAGGTCACTCCCACTGGCGTTAGCAACAGGTTTGACTGACAGCGTTGCTAAGCGCCCGCTCCCTGCTAAACCAGCGGCTCCGGTTTGGCTCTATGATACTCCAAATTTGCCGCTATAACCGCTCTAACCTCGATGAGCTTCATTTGACTGAAGCCGAACGCTGTGGGTGACGTCGCACTCACTCAGTCCACGTCTTTATACAGTTTATAAAAAGAACAGACGCCTGAAGCACATGACAGTTTAACACATGTAAGCGTATGTAAAGTTAGCATGTTCGGCTCTGCTTCTCAGCCATGAACTAAACTCATGGATTTCAGAATAATGACAAATTCGGACAAAACATTAACAATTTAAAACAAAATATAACTTTCAAATGGTTAAAACTCCTCAAAATGTCACCTATAACCGGATGCTAAAACCAACAAACTGAACAAAAGCGCAAACATCGTCCCGTATAATTGTCTTATTCCCAAAGAAGGACCCAATAATGCAACATTTCTACAAGATAAATGTCCCTTTGAGATGCTCTGTTGTTTATATTTTGTTTCCATCTCTTCTCCGCTGCCTGTGCCTCCTTCAAACCTCACATAAAAGCGTCCTCTCGCTGTTTTACCATATTCTTGGTGAGCGTCTCAAAGCCAAACGCTAACCTCAATCTGTCGCAGTAGATTCAGCGCACAGGTTTTTTCTTTTTTTTTTTTTTCCCACAGAACACACAGCTCTGTTTTACCCTCCTGCTCGGCTGCAGCCTCACGCAGATGTACTATAGCGACGCCATGTTTGATGTCTCACTCCACACCTCAGTGTTTACACAGAGACGAGAGGCCGCCGCTCAGAGAGAGACTCACGCTGTTTTCTGCTAATGGGTAGAGCGCGTTTGTTATCTACGAGGTGTGTCGACGACCTGCAAACGAAAGGGATCGGTAAAGAAAATCGTAATATCATCCAGAACTTAGGTAGTACAAGACTTTTTATCAAGACTGGAGGTAAAGTCGGGAACGTTTCACGGCTACTACAAACAATTATAACGTACATCGCTCTTAAAAATGTAACTTTTCTACTTTTCTACTTTCTCTAGTGGAGCGTCTGCCACCTGCTCCTCTCCGGGGACGATGTTATTTGTTACCGGCTGACCTAGAATGTCCCAGTGTGACATTGAACTGCGTTTCCATGGAGACAAGCAACCCCGCTCACAGTCTGAATGAATGTTTTTGAAGGAATTTTGTTGGAAGCTTAATGCCGTGCTAAACTAAAGCAGTTAGTTCATGGGGACACGCTAGAGCACATGTGTAAAACTCAAGGCCCAGGGGCGAAATCTGGCCCGCCATGTCATTTTATGTGGCCGCGACAAGGTAAATTAAAATGTATGTAATGTCTTAAAATGTCAGTTTATCAGTAGATCGGCAGTTACAGAGTCATATTTTTTTTTATATCTATGCAAATTGGCAAAGTGAAATTGAGTTTGACCCCCTTGCGCTAGAGGGACTGTAGACCATTGTGTCGTGCGTCCTGATTGGCTGTTGGACTGTAGACCATTGTCCATCAGTCTCCTCCGTGCCGTGTCTCCTGTCCAGTACAGAATGTGTTCAGACAAATTTACATAAACGTTGGATCGCAGTGTGACTCTGAAGTGCTGTACGTTTGCGATTCGTCTTCTCCCCGACAAAACCCACAATGTCGATGAAACGTTCTGCACCGACAAAGACGCCTACGAAGGTTTGAACTTTGAGAGAGTTTAAACGAGAGAGAAATGTGAGAAAATTCTTTGTTTCTTTTCCTTCCTTCCTTTCTCTCTGTTCTTTCCTTTCCACATCCCTCTTTTCATAATTCTTTCCTTCATCCTACCATTCTGGTTTTATTCATTCCTTTCTTTCTTTATCCACTATTCCTTCTTTTTCTTCTTTCTGTCTTTCATCCTCCATCCCATGCTTTTCTCTTTGTTTCTTTTTCTTCTTTTCTTCCTAGTTCCCTCCTTTCCTAATGCTTTCCTTCATCCTACCATTTAAGTTTCTTTCTTTATTTCCTTCCTTCCTCCTCCTCCATTCTCTTCTCTGTTTGTTTTTGTTGTTTTTAACGCCTGTGTGAGAAAAGTGTATAAAGTGTGTGGTGAGGGGTTTTACATCCAAAAACAGAGAATAATTGTAAAAAAATTGCCTATTGCGGGTTATTTTTCGATCGTGACCCCCGCGATAAACGAGGGACCTTTGTATGGCGCTTTTTTCCTCTTTTAAGACACTCAAAGCTCTTTACATCAAGGAACAAACACTAGACTAGGGGCGAGGCGGGTTAAGTCTCTTGCCCTTTTTCCAACGTCGAGAGCCGGATTCGAACCTCCGACCTTCAAATCAGTCGTCGTACAATTTCCACATCCAAGAAAAACATCTCCGCTGAAAACGTGGATAATATTTGTAATCGAGGTTACAGTAACACGCTTCCTGTAATAACTATTTTGGGGTTAACTCTTACAAACACTCCACAAAGCCTCACACGGGCAGCGCTCCCGGGATAAAGACCAGCTCCAGTGGAAAAATAACAAGAAAATCCTGCTTTTCTGCCGCCTTCGGATACTTAAACATTTTCCACCTATAAATGATCCTTTAGAGTCTGTAAAAGGGGGTTAAAAATAGTCTGGAGTGAGTGTGTGTGCGTGTGTGTGTGCGAGTGTGTGTAGTGTGTGTGTGTGCGAGTGTGTGTAGTGTGTGTCAGTGTGTGTAGTGTGTGTCAGTGTGTGTGGGTAGAGAACACAGTAGGACACAGTAACAATCAACATCTGTCATGTTAAAACGTACTGGGCTAAACATGGAAACTTCTCTGCGTTTGTGCGTCTGTGTGTGTGTGTCTGTGTGTGTGTGTGTGGGGCAGCTGTGGCCATATGGAAACTGTTACCGCACACACACACACACACGGACGCACACACACACAAAAAGCTTTAACATGTGGCTTGTTTTATTTGCTTTTACTGAGGGATTCCCCGAGCTCCGTCTGCCTCACATGTGTAAACCGTCGGACGACCGCAAAATCTACTCGAGTAATTTATTCAAATGATCTACAGTTTCAGATGATGTCATCAACGTTTCCTGCGGGGGAGGGGGTGCGCTAGCTGGAGGCACTGCTCTGTCTGAAGCTCCATTACGAGTTTAATCTTGAGTTTTATTTCGACGCAATCCGGCTCAAATCTGTTTTTTCCAGGCAATCTTCAAACGTTTTCGACAGCGTTTGCCTGTGCGTTGCGTGAACTGATGGAAGATTCTAGCGTAGATACACATGTAGAACACCCCACGGCGTAACGTCACTGCAAACTATCGAACGCCTTTCCATTTGTTTCACTATTTTTAGTCCCCATTGATCCAGAATTATATTAAACTGCGCTTCATACTGTTACGGTCCTAGGCTTTAAGTTCTTTTTGTTGTTGGTTTTGTGCTTTATGTTTCGTCTGCGTGTCCCCGAGTTTGTCGAGTTTCCCCATAATCTCGCCCGTTGAAACCGTTGGACGCGATTGGACGACCGTTTCCCAGCCCGGACAATCCTGAGGTCCACCTTAAGATGATTCGGGACACGTGTTTGGGGCTGTGGTGACTCTGTTTCGTCATCAGCGCTGACTCTGTTCATCAAGATTTTGTTTTGTTCCTGTAAAAATTTGTCTTTTACTTTGTGTTTTTGTTTTAAATCTCGCAAAATACCGTTTTTTTCCGCCGTTTTAAGGCCTCTTTTGTTTAGTTTACCCTTAACATCCCTGTCCAAGTTGCATTTTTACTGTGAGCGAGCAAAGGTACGGTTTAATGTGCCCTCTGCGTTTAACAGTACATGACAGTAGTAGTAGTAGTAGTAGTAGTAGTAGTAGTAGTAGTAGTAACACAAGGTAGTGGAAGCAATAATAGCTGTAGTAAACCGTTCCCTCGTTTATCGCGGGGGTTACGTTCTAAAAATAACCCGCGAACTAGTCCGTTTTTTACAGTTATTCTCTATGTTTTTTGCTGTGAAACCCCTCACCACACACTTTATACACTTTTCTCACACAGACGTTAACATTTTCTCACATTTCTCTCTCGTTTAAACTCTCTCAAAGTTCAAACCTTCGTCGGCGCAAACAGAGAAGAGAATGGAGGAGGAGGAAGGAAGGAAGGAAAGAAAGAAACTAAAATGGTAGGATGAAGGAAAGCATTAGGAAAGGAGGGAACTAGGAGGAAAAGAAGAAAAAGAAACAAAGAGAAAAGCATGGGATGGAGGATGAAAGACAGAAAGAAGAAAAGAAGGAATAGTGGATAAAGAAAGAAAGGAATGAATAAAACCAGAATGGTAGGATGAAGGAAAGAATTATGAAAAGAGGGATGTGGAAAGGAAAGAACAGAGAGAAAAGAAGGAAAGAATTTTCTCGCATTTCTCTCTCGTTTAAACTCTCTCAAAGTTCAAACCTTCGTAGGCGTCTTTGTCGGTGCAGAACGTTTCATCGACATTGTGGGTTTTGTCGGGGAGAAAACGAATTGCAAACGTACAGCACTTCAGAGTCACACTGCGATCCAACGTTTATGTAAATTTGTCTGAACACATTCTGTACTGTACAGGAGACACGGCACGGAGGAGACTGATGGACAATGGTCTACAGTCCAACAGCCAATCAGGACGCAGAACACAATGGTCTACAGTCCAACAGCCAATCAGGACGCACGACACAATGGTCTACAGTCCAACAGCCAATCAGGACACAGAACACAATGCACATTCATACACTGTAAAAAAAAAAGGATGTGAAATTGCACAAAAACAGAATAGGTTGCAGAAACACACAACAGGTTTACCCACGTGTACTTCCTGTGTATCTAACCATTATTTCACAGCACCTTTAGTGGACTTTTTACATATTTTCCACCTCAGACGCTGTGCAGTAACTCTAACAGTACTACAGTTGTGTACAGTGAGAGTTGTGTAACACCTAAACGCCGTGTTAAAGCGGTGGAGTGACGAGGGCCGCTCCACTCAAACATCAAAGAGGATCACAGCTGAGAAGACGCCAAAACACGAGCTTCTTAAGAGACGAGAAGCACAGAGGGGACGGGCAGGTGGAGTGAGGGTTTATGGGTAATGAACACACAGACTGTACATGTAAATGGACAGAGCTAACCCGCCAGTCCACTCTGGTTTTACACAATTTACGGTAACAGAAGCAAAACCGGATGAAAACGAGTCAACGCTGCGTAGTCCATGTCTCTTTTGTTTCATTCGTGGACTGTTTTAATAGTTTTCAAAGCAATAAAAGACACAGAGTTATTGCCAAAGCGAGTTGTGAGTGTTTCAAATTAGTTTTCAAACCGAGAACGTTTTCCAATTTTGTCCCAGAGCGCTCGACTTTTTCCAAACGCAACAAACTTTCTTTTCTTTCACTGCGAAATGCAAAAAAAAAAAAGTTTCTTCTGACCTTCTACTAGAGAGAACAGCTACAGTCAGGGAACAGCGGTTTTTGCAGTTGTCTAAAAAGATGTTCTTGGTTTTGCCGTGAGTGGAGTTTGAGGCGACGCTACACAAACGCACACTTATCTGCAGAGAGCGCGGCGGTTCGGACTGAAGTCATGGAAAATATGCGGCAGTTTAAACACACACGGAGTCCAAATGTGTGTGTGTGGAGGAGGAAATGATGTTTGTGCAGCGAGTGACCATCTTACGACGTCACAAATCAGGTCCGTTATTCGCTGCGTAGCCTCGATCTGGAGCCGTTTTAGCAGGTTTAACACGAACGACACGACGCAGCATCCACAGTCATGAGCCGACGTCACTAAATACACAAAAAACTTCGGTCTGATTTGCTCTTTTGGGTTTGAAATTCCTAAAACCGATGACGTAACACTCCCAGATGCGATAAGAGTCAGTTTCTCGTATTAATTACACTATATTTTACCATTAAATTTGTCCAAATAAACTGGGAAAATAGTGATAGTGTTTAACTGAAGTGGATTTTATTTGTGTTGGTTCTTTTTTTAAATTGTCGTTCTAAATTGGAACATTATTGACGTCTCGAAATGTTAAAATTAAAGTATGTTTTATTATTTCTCGTCCCTCGAATTAAGTCTCGGAAGCTGGTACAAAGCCCAAAGACGGCTCACGGCATTTTTTGTTTGCTGCGCGGAGAATTTAAGTTCAGCTTTTTGATTCATTTAAAAGAAAACCCCAACTTGACACGCTTTTTTTTTTTCTTTTTTAAGAGTTCAAAGTGTTCAAAATGTGCTCATTACATAAATAAAGTGTCATTTTCTCCACGTAGCACCGCATGGATTTCATAAGCAGCCACTATAGTTGTTTATACAAAGCGTAAAGGTAAAAAAAAACGATATACACAGTGTTATCTTCATTTTAGATGTTAAAAAGTAAACTCCGAGTGTTTTCTTTTCTGTAAAACCGGGTTCAAATGGCTCTTTCGGGGGTTAAATTGTTCCCGACCCCTGATTTAAACCCTAAACTTCACTGTATCACAACAAAAATCAGCGTTTAAAAACAATATTCGTTTAATCTGCTCCATCTGGATTAAACGCTCTTGTTCTGATACTCAAAAATAACTAAAAGTACAGATGACACAGATGATGTAATAACAGTACGGGCACAAAAAATTAACCCGAGACACTTTTTTTTTAACTTAACCCGAGCTCCAGTGACAGTGATGTGTTCTGCAGTACATGACGGGTACGTAGTAATCAAACAAAAGTAATAGTAATAGTAAAAGTAGTGGTACGAGACACGTTGGACTGTCATAAACCAAATCCAAAACGTGACACAAAAGCGAACGATCCACACTGGCCTCTACTTTAAAGGTTCTATATTACACGAAATTGACTCTTGTGAGATTTAAGTCACGTTCTAATGTTGTTACGGCATCAAAGAGTTGTGTTTTGTTGGAGTTTTTGTTGTGTAATCCAACGTTATTAGTCTGAAAAACGTCTTCAAAGCTCGAAATTCTCTGTTCCACGGCGGTAGTTTTCAAATGAACAGCTACTTTTACCTTTTGATCAGTAGAGAGAAGCTGAAATGATCCAAATAATTCTAGAAATGAAGGTGCGTGGAGTTTAAAAACACAGCGGAGCACTTCCTGTATTACCACACGATGACATCACGAGGTGGAACAGAGTGTTTTCTCAGCCTAAATGTGTGTGTGAATGAAACAAAACACAACTCCAGGTCTGTTTTGTGATGAAGAAACGACGTGATAACAGATCAGAAAACAGTGCAACCTGGGCCCTTTAAACGATCTTTGTCAAAATTATGAAAAATTAAGACTGTTGCCATGGTTACTGACAATTTAAAACAAAATATTACATCTTCTGAATAGTGGAAAATAGAGAGCGAACGATACGGGTTTTTTCATGGCTGATTTTTTAGAATACAGAGCAACGGTAGCGGATATTTTGGGGCTGATATGAGTCAGATTTTGATTATTTTCCTCATATTATGTCATTTAAATTGACTAAAAACTCACCTTCAAGTCTTTTTTTCCCCACACCTACAGTATAAAAGAGCTGTGGAGTCATGTTTAGTGCAGTTAAAAAGTAAAAAACGCCGCTAAAATGTCCAAATATTGCTGTATCTCTAGTGGAAAGTCCTCAAAATGGCGCCTACGAAGCTGAAACATGAATGGCCCACGTCGTGTTCACATAACTATCCCAAATTTGAGCCTTGCCCTGATATTTCTGACAGTATTTTCAAAGATTACCCCACGTCATCCCATTTTTTCTCATTTTTTAGCACCAGTATCAAAAACAAACATCAGAACACAGCGTAACACGGGCCGTTTCAGGTAATACGGGCCCCGTTTTATAATCTGGGCCCTTTTACGAGTCAAAAAAACCAGAGTGACCCCCGGTGTTCTCACATCTGCGGGACTCATCTGGACCCGAGCGAGCTGGCGTCCGGTCCGCGCACAGCCCTCTCTCTCTCTCTCCGACAGCAGATGCCAATCATCCTGCCAGCCCATTGGCCCAATTAGGACGGGGGTTGCCGTGGTTACCGGCGCACGCTCGCTCTCAGCGCTTCTCACCTCCCCAACGGTTCACGCCTACTCACGGCATGGAGAGGAGGAACGATGGCGAGATGTGAAAAAAGGAAGAAAAAGAGCTTTGAATCCACCTGAAAACGAGGTGACAGCGCGTCGTGAATGTAAAGTTACGCGCGCATCGGGAATTTTTACAACGTAGGGTTAAAATCTAGCGGATTCTTTTGCATTTCTAACAGCTCTGATTTATTTTTTTGGAGCTTTGGGGAAGATCAGTTTCTGTCACTGTTGATCTGGCCAAGTTTGGGCAGGATTTAGTCTTGGAGGACTCCGCACATGTCTGTGTTTTGAGAGCCAAACGACGAGCCCATCCCTCTGAGACCCAACAAAAAACGAAAACACTTTTTTTTTTCCAGAACAGATCAGGATTCAGAGAGTTCACGGATACAGCGTGGATGATGTGACGCCGTCTTTGGTGTTCATAATGTTTGATAGTTGTTTACTTAGACTAAGATTGGCCTCCAGTCAAGTGAATAAAGCAAATGAGCGAGACATAAAAGCCAAAGGGAGAATGTGCAGAATAATTACACTTCATAACAAACGCACAAATTAAGCATCGTATTATACAATGAGGTCATGTTAACTTTAAATCTGACTCAAATACAGCCCCCACAGCCGCATCAAACTGCAAAACTCTGGACCCATTCACAAACAAAGACCTCTCCGGCAACTCACGTCACCTGCTTCACCACAGTTTTATCACCGGACGGCGGCAAAACGGGAAAATCTTTGACTTAACTGTGACCTACTTGGCCTGATATCAAAGAACCCGTATTATTATAACGTTTCCTCGCCACAAACAGACCTGGAGTTGTGTTTTGTTTCATTCACACATGTTTAACGCACAAACCCTGCAGAGAAAACACGCTGTTCCACCTTGTGATGTCATCATGTGGTGATACAGGAAGTGCTCCGCTGTGTTTTTAAACTCCACACACCTTCACCTATATTACACAAAATGGACTCTGGTGAAGTTTAAGGCGTGTTATAATGTTGAGACAGACTTTGTAAAGGGCCCAAGAGTCTGATCAGCGTCCGCAACGAAAAAAAAAACACATTTCTGGATCTCACTGTGCATCAGAGGTACGACCAGTTATAATTTTAATCAAACTGGGAACTTGTTAAAACTTGAAACTTGTTAAAAGTTCTATAACACGTAAAACTGACCCCGGTGAGCCATTTTAGAATGTTGTTTCCTCATCAAAAACAGACCTGGAGTTGTGTTTTGCTTCATTCCCGCATGTCTGAGTAACACTTAAGTATTAGTCTGTACATCTCCAAAGCTCAAAACGCTCTGTTCCACCTTGTGATGTCATCAAGTGGTAGTTTTCAAGTTAACAGCTCCTTTTTAGCTTTTGTTCAGTAGAGATTGTGCAATTCCAGGGATGAAATGATCCAAATGATTCTAGAAATGAAGGTGTGTGGAGTTTAAAAACACAGTGGAGCAATTCCTGTACTACCACATGATGACATCACAAGGTGGAACAGCAATTAAAGATGACTCGGACGTGGTCAAATCACTCCAAAAACAACTTTGAGAGGGTAACGGGCAAAAAAATAACTATAACATGATTAAAATCTCTGGCTCAGACCTGGTTTAGTCCTGATTTAGTCCTGGTTTAGTCCTGTTCCACTTTGTGATGTCATGAAGTGGTAGTTTTCAAGTTAACAGCTCCTTTTACCTTTAGTTCAGTAGAGATTGGCAGTTCCAGAGGCTGAAACTATCGAAATGATTCTAGAAATGAAGGTGTGTGGCGTTTAAAAACACAAAAATGGAGCACTTCCTGTATCACCATGTGACATCACAAGGTGGAACAGAGTGTTTTCTCAGCCTAAATATGCAGGATTTGTGTGTTAAACATGTGTAAATGAAACAAAACACAACTCCAGGTCTGTTTTTGATGCGTTAGCAACATTTTAACGTGTTTAAAATCTCACAAGAGCCAATTTTTGCGTAATATACAACTTTTAAGACATGTTTTTTGCGACATCTTTGCAAATCAGACCCACAAGTCAAAACAACAATGTGCAAATTCCCCGTACAACTCATTTTACTCCCGTCGTTTGCAGCAGCCGCGGATAATTTCCGGGACACGGCTATAATCCCGTTCGAGCGTTTGCAAAGCACGTGAGATCGGCGCTCACTCAGCACAGACATTAAAAAAAAAAAAAAACACACACCCAAGAGGACGAATCAATAAAACGCTTCTTTTATTCCTCATCTTCTTAAGGAGACTGAGATTACAGACCCAGATAAACGCTAGAACAGAGCCGTAGACATGTCATTCTCATTCCCAGCACATCCAGGGCTGGTCTGGAGGCCTTAGGGAAATAGAGCAAGGATCCGGTGAAGATTACACAGGGAGAATGATATATATGTGGGCGGAAGTCACTTGGCAATACTGAAACGGGTGCCCATAGGTGAATAAAAGCAACTGTAACGCACCGGGAATCCAAAAAGCACCAAGTAATAAAGCAGTCAGTGTATGAATACGCCACGGGAATGGAAAATAGTATAATGCGACGGGAATATTGGGAAGAAAAGGGTTATGGAAAAGCCTTCAGGAAAGACACAGACGTAGACGTAGGTGCGAAGGCGACGCTCAGAGGAAATTAAAATGGAGAGAAGGAATGAAAACGGGAGAGGTCAGGTTAGATCAATAGTGATTAAGACGAGAGGAATCAAATAAACTAAGGCGTATATCAGCGGGAGATACCACTGTGAGGGTTTAGGAGGGGTGTGATGAAACGTTCAAGCACATTTACAAACGCAAACGGATTTAATTTTGCATTTTCTGTTATAAAAGCAATAGTTTTATCTATGCACGACGTGAGTTTTCTGATCTAAAATTATTATTATTACTGTATTTTCCAGGCTATAAGTTGCACGTTTTTTCATAGTTCGGTCAGGAAATATGTTTTTTTTCTTCATTATTACGTATTTTTTGGCTGATGCGACTTATACTCTGGAAAATACGGGATTTTTTTTCACTTTATGTACGACAAATAAATACAATGAATAATATCCGACACATAAACTGTCTCCCGTAGCGTTCCGTTTCAGTCAAATGAAGCTAATCGAGGCTAGCGGGCAAATTTGTAGCTGAGTAACATATTTTGAATTCCGACTGCGAGTATCCTAGCAACCAAAGAGCCAATCCGGTGCGAGGCTGTTCAAGGTAACGCCAAATTCCCGTAGCAACACTGTCAATCAAACCTGTTGCTAACGCTAGCGGGGTTTGTCTGTTGTTAATTCTATAGTGTCGTTTGTCAATGCTATCGCCGCCGATAAACCCGCGGTTGCAGACTTTCCGTTACCGTAACTCCGCCAATCGTGCTCTCGTGTAAATTCAAACGGCGTCTCAAAGCAGAGGCATGAGGCTCTTTAAATATGTTACTGTCATTACGGTAATGCGCTTACGTCGCCCTCGAAGACGACCAATCAGAGCGCAGGAGCCGACGAGATTCTCCCAGTCGGTTATTTAACGCGTCAAAGGAAAAATAAGGATGGATGTGTAAAAATAGAGGCAGTTGTGTGAAAAAAGGCGAATGTACATGCTGATAATTCCTTTAACGTTATTTTTATGGCTAAAAAAAGAGAAAAAAAAGTCTAGGCGAGTTATAATGGTCTATAATGTGCTCAGTCCTTAAAGGGTTAATATCAGGATCATGTAGCGGGTTAACACGAATATTAAGACCATTTTAAGATATTTTATTTAGTATTTGAGCGAAAATTTGCCTAAACATTCAAATTTCGCCTCATTTTTCAGAGTTAAAACTTGAATAAGTCAGACTTGGAATTAGATATGAAAAAAATCTTCGTGTACATTTTGACAAATCAGGCGCCTGAGTTGTCTGATATCAATGTTCATATCTTGAATCACAGACAAAATAGCTAAATAAAAACCCCAGGATGAAATAGAGCGGGTTAATACGAACACTTCAGAGCAAAATGACGAGTCTGACAGCAGCAGCTACAGAGAGAGGAGCCACAGTTTTTCAATAGAAAGTGAATCAGAGCCAGATTTGATGGAGCCGTAAGCGCACACATGCTCACGACCTATTTAGAAAACAGCAGCTAGCGGGTTAGCTATGTCCATTTATATAAACAGTGTAACGCAGACGTGTCAAACTCAAATTCACACTGGGCCAAAATTAAAAACAGACAAATTCACGGGTCAGACTCAATATTTATGGAAAAATTGACTGCACCTGATATTTAACGTTTAACCTTTTCATTTAGAAACGAACTTTAGCTTTGCATAAACACAAATTCAGGAATAACTCAAGCTTGATATTATAAAATTTGAAAGTAAAGATGCATCAGTAGTAGTAATTTCTTATTTAAAAACGTAAAATACACCATGTTTCTCTGTGTAATAATTAATTCGGCGGAGGTGACTAGTAGCTCGGTCGCTAATGACGGCGGGCCAGCTCTAACGCACATTTGACATGATCTCACGGGCCAAATATAATTCCACCGCCGGCCAGATTTGGTCCGTGGGCCTGAGTTTGACGTACGTAGTTTACTTTATAACTCACAGTCTGTATCGGCGGAGCGTCAGTGCTGCGTCTTGAATCGCGATTACGGTCGATCACTGCAGCCGTTGGGAGTCAGTGGAGCGTGGGCGGGCAGGAGGGAGGTAGGGCATCTGGAAAGCGGGATACTACAAAAAAATACCTCACGTTCTACGCTACTACGGCTAAAAATATGTCAGTATAAAACATGCACGGCCCCCTGGTACAGATACATGACAGAAAACACTATTTTTAAGCCGTAACTTGATTTGAGTTTCTGTCTCGTGCCGGTCGTAATCCGCTCCACTTTGAACCGTTTCACCTGATCTACACGGAATACATCACGGCAACCCCCCACACACACACGCACACACACACACACAAACGCACACCTCACTGTTTTATTACTGTGTGACGGATAGCCTGCCTGTCTCCCTGTCAGTCTCAATACTTCACTTCTATTCGAGATGGAAGGCAGACGTCGCATGTAATATTCACGAGGACGACTGGGGGAGACGGGATTAAAATCTATATTCCGGACGCCGCGTTGGGAAAGCAGAAGGCCCTTCGTGTGAGGAATGGCAGAAAGGGCTCCAAAGTGGGAATGATGAACGACTTGATTTTTCCTGATGATTCTATCCCTGTGAAAAATGTTACGTCTGTTTGTGGCTGTATGTCGTGTACCTGGAAAAAAAACACAAAAAAAACACATTCTAGACACCGTATGAATGAGTAATACGTGGCACGGCGCCGCAAATGTAAACGGTTGTTAGAATGGAGATGGATTCTGTGGCCAAAACATAGAATTGGCTCTATCTCGCAATGCTAAGATGAATTCGCGCAGGGTTAAAAGCAATTAATCTGAATTATGAGTAAATATTTGGGACTAAACGGGTAACAACGGTTTCTGTTTAGGATTTTATGATGGTTATTTATGTTTTCATTTGTTGTACACTGGTCCCTCGTTTATCGCGGAGGTCACGTTCAAAAAATAACCCGCAACAGGCGAAATCCGCGAAGTATCAACTTTATTTTTTACAATTATTCTCTATGTTTTTGTCTGTAAAACCCCTCACCACACACTTTATACACTTTTCTCACACAGGCGTTAACATTTTCTCACATTTCTCTCTCGTTTAAACTCTCTCAAAGTTCAAACCTTCGTCGGCGCAAAACAGAGAAGAGAATGGAGGAGAAGGAAGGAAGGAAATAAAGAAACTAAAATGGTAGGATGAAGGAAAGCATTAGGAAAGGAGGGAACTAGGAAGAAAAGAAGCAAAAGAAACAAAGAGAAAAGCATGGGATGGAGGATGAAAGACAGAAAGAAGAAAAGAAGGAATAGTGGATAAAGAAAGAAAGGAATGAATAAAACCAGAATGGTAGGATGAAGGAAAGAATTATGAAAAGAGGGATGTGGAAAGGAAAGAACAGAGAGAAAGGAAGGAAGGAAAAGAAGGAAAGAATTTTCTCACATTTCTCTCTCGTTTAAACTCTCTCAAAGTTCAAACCTTCGTAGGCGTCTTTGTCGGTGCAGAACGTTTCATCGACATCGTGGGTTTTGTCGGGGAGAAGACAAATTGCAAACGTACAGCACTTCAGAGTCACACCGCGATCCAACGTTTATGTAAATTTGACACGGCAGGAAGGAGACTGATGGACAATGGTCGATGACGATTTGACGATGTAAAAGTAAAAAAATACGTCAAAATTACACACAAAAATCAGCGAAACAGCGAGGCCACGAAAGGTTATAGTGAGGGACAACTGTATCGTGATTTTAATTACTTTGTGTACAAATTGTGCTATACAAATCAACTTTACAATTAAAACTACAGATTAATTAGCCTTAGTATTATCACGATTATATTACATAACCACTGCTACTACTTCAACTGTTGTCCCCACTATTACAGATTCAACACGCCAACCAAATCCGCTAATTAACTTCCGACTGCCGAGGTGTTCGCCGTGAAATACGCTACTACGCGCTCGTCAAACTATAAAACGCTATTAATATAACGTTGAGCTGATGTAATGATAATCTAATGTGTCTGTTCTGCTGGTTTTGAAAAAGCAGCAGTTCCAGACCAATCTCAGGCTTCGTTGGACACGTGGGCGACCAGACTGCGCACACATTTACGCACACTAACGCACACTGACACACACTGACACACACTGACACACACACACGTCTACGGACACACTCGTACGAATTATACAGTAATCAGAAAGTTGAAACCATTTGTCTAAGTGCTTCTAAAGTTAGCAGTTAACCTCATTTAGCCACGGGACGCACAGAACAGCGGTCTATCTGTCTCGGTTACACACACAGACGCACAAAGACACGCACAGACGCACACAGACGCACACAGCCGCACACGGGACACTGGAGTTGGTTAGTACTTAATAGGTCTCGCATCGATCCGTCTGATTGGCCAGCGAATTGCACCATTTGTTTGGTTCATCTTCGAGCAGTTGCGTGGTCATTTTGTCACATGGCGGCGCACACACACACACACACACACACACACACACATACACACACACACAAACGCACAACTAACGAGGCCGAACGATGCGTTTTCATAATGGCAACTTTAATTAAGCTGAATGCTAAATCGTTGGTTCTACTGGTTTGCGAAGTTCATTATGATACAAAGGTCCTCAAGAGGCTTTTATTGTAAGACTCTGAATGACTCTGGGCGTCGTAGTGGAAGAAGTACTTAATTTTGTGCAGAAATTAGAACAAAAACTACTCAAGAAACGATAAAAGAATCACATGAAAAAAATCTACCCAAGTAAAAGTATTGAAGTATATTAAAAATGGACTAAGTAGAGTAAAAATTGAAGTATTTCACGCAGATTTTGAGATGTAATAAAGCTTCAAATGCAGTAATTTTGATAGATTTATGCTGTATTTTGTTCAAAAGAAACAACCAAATTATTATTTTTTTCTAGTCTAGCTCTAATTTTTATTTGCATTTTTGTTTGCTTAAATTATGAACGTGTTAAAAATAAACCCCTCCGCCTTTTATTTATTTATTTGATGATTCAACATGAAAGTAACCACCAGATTATAGCCAAAAGCAAATTTCCATCTGTTGTCCCAAACACTGGGGTCAGAAAGGAACCAAAATTTAAAAAAATGCACACTACACTTTTTCTGTAATTGCACACTTCCATTATTGCACACTTCCATTATTGCACCATATAAAAATTGCACATTCAACTCATTGCACAGTCCCCATTATTTCAGTCAGTCATAATAAAAAATCCTTTTACTTTTCAGTTCAGGTCAAAACTAGAAAGTCCAAATATTTGCTCTCAAATCTAGTAAAGTAAAAGTAAAAAGTATCCTCTTTAAAATGTACTCATGCAAAGTACAGGTACCTAAAATTTGTATTTACTTACAGTATTTTACTAATTTTACTTCCAGCACTGCATAGGACGAGTGAACAGCAGCTGAACTCGTAGTAGTGACAGTTACATGTACTACTACTTCACCGAGTCGTGTAGTAACGGTAAAAGTTTTAGAAGAATATACCATTTTATTTTTTAAATATTTTTGAATACTAAAAACAAGACAGGCTGCCAGATCATGATTTTGCTTTTATCACAGCCTCCGTGTCCTTACATCATCTTTAAAATGTAAATAACGTCCATAAGAGCCACTGATCAGAAGGTTGCGAGTTCGAATCCCACTCTCTCGACATAAATATCATTAGTAGAGTCTTTGTGTTTGAACGTTTGTGTGGATGGGTGAGCGGTTCGTTGATGGTAAAGCGTTTTGAAGGTGACCATGTGACCAAACCAAAGTGGGCGGGGTTGGTTTGAGCCTAGAGCTTCATTAAAAAGCAAAAAAGTTTAATCACAACATAACGATTTGTTCAAAAACGGCAGATCCTGACGTCGGATGAGCCCGTGATTGGATCTTCCCATCTCGCCCACGCCTACGCCGCTCCAACTGGACGTCGAAAACCTCAATTATCCCAATGTTTTTTCTTACTTTCCAACGCGACACACTTTTGGACGTGTGAGGGCCCTTAGCCGCTGTTATTCGGCCCCGTCTCTCTCCGTCTCAGGACATCTTATGACATCATCGCACAGTCATTCAAACACGCTCCGGAATCCGCACGACGACGCTCCGAGCCGTCGCACGCCACATTCGTCTGGGCTCCTCCACCTGGGCCGGCTCACACGCAGCAGACACACACTCGCACACCAACGTCGCTCGGAAATGGGAATTTACAGCAGCTCTTGAATAAAACATGAGAGCCAAGACCCCACGCTGCGAGGATTTACACCGGGATTTTCTCCAACTGTACCTGTCTTTCAGAGCGGCCTGACTGGCACAAATAACGTGTGCGTATATACGTTTTAGTCGCGGCTAGCTAGGTTAGCGTAGCGTTCATTATCAGGTGGGTAGAAGTCGGGAAATATCTTAAATCTTACCAAAAAACAGCTGAGAAGATAAAAAAAAAAGTCATCAAACTAGACGCTATTTTCTGCCATTGTTAAAATAGTGGTAAAGTGTTTGTCCACTGATCTGAAACTTAGCGGTTCGAATCGCGCTTTTGACGTAAAGATCATTAGTTGAGCGGTCTGATCCACTGACCCACAGGTTGGCGGTGCGATTCCAGCTCCCACAGATGAATCCTGTCGTCGTGTCCTTTGGGAAAAACTAAAAAAAAAACTCACTTCGCCCCAAAGTGTCTGCGTACGTTGGCATACGTGTCTTAAAGGTGGAAAAGTGCTGTACAGTCATCCGTCACTATATCGCGGTTCATCTTTCGCAGTCTGAACGTGTATTGTGTTCTGCGTCCTGATTGGCTAAGGGACTGTAGATCATTGTCATTTTACATAAACGTTGGACTCTGGTGTGACTCTGAAGTGCTGTACGTTTGCAGTTTGTTTTCTCCCCGACAAAACCCACAATGTCGATGAAACGTTCTGCACCGACAAAGACGCCTACGAAGGTTTGAACTTTGAGAGAGTTTAAACGAGAGAGAAATGTGAGAAAATGTTAACGCCTGTGTGAGAAAAGTGTATAAAGTGTGTGGTGAGGGGTTTCACAGCAAAAAACATATAGAATAACTAAAAAAATAAAGCTATCTTGCGGATTTCGCCTGTTGCGGGTTATTTTTAGAACGTAACCCCCGCGATAAACGAGGGAACACTGTGTAAACGACGCCCTATCATGACATGAGCATAAAATACTGCTGTTATTTCAACTGTTGTCCCTTTTGAACAACTAGAACCGGATCTCTTCTTTGAAAAGAACTCATCTTTTTCGGTCTAATTTTTATGCAACAGAAGCAGAGCAGACGACACAAATGAGAGCTTTATGCACAAAAAAACACATTTGGCATCGTAATAACAGCTATTTTTACAATTATTATTATGATTGTGAAACGTTTTGAAGAATTTGTAAAGGTAAACACAGCCTCGCTCTCAGTTTGAACCATTTTAATCATATCTTAGTCTTGGACATTTCTCTCTGTGATTAGTTTGTAAACATCGGCTTCTGTCATATTAATCAAAAGTAAAAGAGCCAGTGTTTTGAACGGCTCTTTGACATGAATTCAAAGGATTTGGTTCCCGTAAAAGAGCCGAAAGTCCCATCGATTGCAATTTGAATAAGGATGTTTTGTACGTCATGGACTTTGCTAATTATAGAACCAAAACAAACGAAAAGCAGTTGCGCCAAAGATGCTAACTAGCACATTAGCTCGGGGTGCTTTCAGTGACACAACATTGAATCACGCTTGAATCCCAGAACGGAACATCTGGATAATCACTACGTCCCATTTTTAATCCTGAAAAGCGTCGTAGCAAGGTGGTGAAATGACGTCACGCGAACACGATGCTTATTCCGAGGCTCTCGCTGCGTGGGGGGGATTAACTGTGGTGACATCTGGAAGACGAGGGCAGAGAGAGACGAGTAATAAACAATAAGACCATCATTACTGCAGCTTCTGGATTCTGATCCCAAACATCTTGTCACAGTCGAATTTGTTGACACCAGAAACACGGCAAAACGCTGACAATCCAAACGAGACGCACGTCGATAAACATTTATATATGAAAAAGTGGAAGGCCTGTATGCAAAAGGATTAGTACGTGTAATATAGAGCATAAACTGTGTAAAGATGTTAGCCAAAGCTCATCGAGGCTAGCAGTTATAGCGGCGAATTTGGAGCCATCATAGCAACCAAAGAGCAAATCCAGAGCGAGGATGTTGACGCCCGCACCTGTCAATCAAACCGGCTGCTAACACTACCAAGAGCGACGTCGGGGAAAGAAGGCGCCTGATTTGTCTGTTATTAATGTTCATATCTTTGATTTACAGACACAACAGTGAAATAAAAACACCAGGATCATGTAGAGCGGGTTAATGTGAATATTTAAGATCAAAATTATGAGTCTGACAGGAGCAGATACAGAGAAAGGGGCCACGGTTTTTCAATGTAAAGTGAATTGGAGCCAGAATCAATGGAGCCCATGGTCACTTCCTACTTAAAACGCAGTAGTTAGCAGGTTAGCTATGTCTTATATATACAATCTACGGTAATGCACTATAGGATTTGTCTAAAGCCTTACCACTTATTACAAGATTTTTCAGTCTTAAACGACAAAAAGTGCAGACCACAGTCATGAGGAGAATCAGATGAGATTTTTTTTAGCGGTATATGGCAGCGAAGAGACCGCACACTACAAGCTAAAAGTTGTGAACGGCCAATTGCTTCAGCTGTTTCCCGTCTACAGTAAAACGATAAATGAGTTTTAATGCGCAGAAGGCTGGAGATAAACGACACAGGAAGTAGAGTCGCTAACATTAATCTGCAGCAGCTTCACCCTGATCCTTGCCGTGCGGATGTAAACTGATATTTTCGATATTTCCTGAGGTTGTATCTTGCGTCTGCCCATGATGCTTTGTTTTATTAACTGTTGCCGTGGTAATGTTTTGCTGTTACGATACGAAAGACCAGCCACTGACGTCACACGCGTGAAGAGAAAATCGTATAAAAATCATATATGAGAATCCAAAGTCGGGTCACACCTCCCTGAAGTCGAGTAGAACCAAAATGAACTCAAAAAATCGACATCAATTTGAAGTTATCTGAGGTGTACGTTGTGTCGTTGGGCAAGACACTCCTCCAATATCACCAGTTAGCATGTAGCACATTACTCGTGACGATAATCTGAAATATAAAGTTGTCGTTTAGGCTTATTTGGCGGAAGTCTCGGTTGAAATCGGTTCAAAATATCTATACACTGGATTACATGTTCCTCATACTGGTTGCCATGGTTGCCAAAACGTGCCAAAATCCACCAATTATACACGTGATCGCACACGTTTGTTAACCGAGAGTCATGAGCCTGCTCCGACCTTCAAACTAAGGATTATAAGACCACCAACATCTTAACCACTCAAGTTTTAACTGTAGAACAACAGCTAGAATGAAGTTGACGTTGATAATTCCACTTATTTTCTCTTCTCACTTTGTCCAAGTCATTATTTTGAGTGCTTTCCCGTCAACAAAATTATTCTGAACTTTCTATGCACAAAAACAGAGCAATTTAAAACAGCAGCGTGACAGGAGAGCGGGTGACTAAGGTTTTTAAGGGCGATAGACTTGGACAGTTTAATGTGATGATTCAGCACGGCGCCCCCCTCTGGCCTCCTCCGTGCCTCCTGGGGTCACCGGGATCCGTCGCACCGATCCAGGCGTGCGCGGTTTAAAGACTTGAGGCCTTCGAGGAGCTAATAATCCGACGAACGCGAGGTTAGCCCCAGTCCGAGCGAAGAGGACCTCGGCGTCTAAACACGAGATCCCTGTTTACTGGAGCTGTGTGCGCCAAAGGGACTGACGCACGCACACGGCAAACATCTGCCTCCACATCTGTCCCACAGCCGAACAGTCAGAGAGGGGCTGAACCGTGACCCGCGACGAGCGAAGGAAGAGAGAAAATGAACACAATATGATCGGTTTTGCGACGCTGATATCGTTGACGTCGAGTACGCTCCAAGGAGGTCTCGTTTTTCTGTATTACGATTGGATTTGTGGTGTTTAAAAAGTAGGATTTGGTTCAGATCGCTCATTATAAACAACTCCAGCAGCGTGAACGTTTTAGAAAAGACTCAGATATAAACAGAGAAACTATTAGAAAAATCTCATGCGTCTAAACTAAGCCTTTCAGCGTATTTACTTTACTTTAAAATCGTTTTTTTGTGGTTTAAACCTGCTCTTGCGTGCCCCATAAATGAGGTTCAGAGGTTCAAGATCGCCGTTAATCAGCGACATTTCGAACTTCAAAACATGCTATCGTCGCACGTCTAAACACGCATCCAGATGAAATGTTTTTGGGGCACACGGTAGCAGCGGTCACAGGAGAATAGAGCCAGACGAATGAGCGTGGAGGACAGTGGAGCCCAGCTGGAGCGAACTATGTGTGTGTGTGTGTGTCAAAACGAGTGCGACGGACCCACCTCTGAGCCGCTAGCAGTCTGCTCCAGGACACGCATGTAAATAAACAATTAGGCCACAAGTGGAAAATCCCTCACCGCGGTCACGAACTAATACTGCACCCAGCCCGGATCACAAATGCAGCGCTGTGTGTGTCAATAAAGTGTACGAAGTCTGAGTAAACAAGACAAGACGGTCTTATTCTCGCGAACTCCAGCGTTAAATGAACTCATGCTAAAGACATTCACAACAGAATGTGTTCAGACAAATTTACATAAACGTCGGATCGCGGTGTGACTCTAAAGTGCTGTACATTTGTAATTCGTTTTCTCCCCGACAAAACCCACAATGTCGATGAAATGTTCTGCACCGACAAAGACGCCGACGAAGGTTTGAACTTTGAGAGAGTTTAAACGAGAGAGAAATGTGAGAAAATGTTAACGCCTGTGTGAGAAAAGTGTATAAAGTGTGTGGTGAGGGGTTTTACAGACAAAAACATAGAATAACTGTAAAAAATAAAGCAGATACTTCGCAGATTTCACCTGTTGCGGGTTTTTTTTAGAGCGAGAGACCACTGTACTTATATAAATAAAAATATTGAGTGAAGTTTCTATTTTTTTTTAGGCAATTGTTTTGAAAAATTGCAAAAAAAATCATCTATTTATGAAAAAAAAAACAATATTGCGATATCCATATTTGTCAATACTTTCACCCATACCCCAGATCACACCTTTATAACAGCGCTGACCCTTCCTCTGACCCTTCCCCTGACCCCCTGTGTGTTTACTGTCCTCCTTTAAGCTCTCATGTCCTGCACATATACATCCACATCCACATATACATCCAGTGACGCAGGCCCATTGACGTAGACCCGGCGCAGTACGTCCGAACAGGGTCAATCAGCGCTGGTGCATCTGCCTGATTGTCAGACCGACAACTACAGCTTAGCGGGGGATCATCTTTGCCTCGTCTCTGCGGGGAAAAAAAAGCCCACTGAGCTAATAAAACTCCCCCGACAACAAAAGAGTTTTTAGTTATAGCCGTGCAGCGCCGTGTGCCAGACCTCCAGAAATCCCGTTAGAGCAGAGTTTTCCGAAGAAACAAAAATGGACTGGGGAAAGCGGTGAAACATCACAGTGAAAACACCCAGAGTACTGTGTTTAATGGTTTCCTCTAACAGAGCCATGCAGAGCGGTTTAATCTTCGGTTTGTAGTGTGTCGGGGAAAAAACGCAGCGTATGTTTTTGATGAGTAAACGACGAGATAACGTAGATCAGGAAATAGAGTAATATGGGTCTTTAATATAACAGAGGAACCGTATATTTATACTTTATTTACACAGAGGAACCCAAAGAGAGCATGTCAACGCTCTTTTTTATGGGCGCCATGCTTAAAATACAACACGAGCAGAAAAACAAACCAAAAAGTCCATTTAAAACATTAAAAACAGGCGCAGGTGTGTGGATAAAAGCTCGTTGCCACATTATTCATTTGCAATTGTGTCACCAGCGTATCCAGTTTTGCTTTTCCTGGAAGTGTGTTACATTTTTGTGAAGTAAAACAGCTTAAAAAAAAACGTTTTCCCGTCTCAATTTTGGTGCAGCTCGTCCTCAGCTTTATGCAGTTATGTGATCTGGGATTAAATATTTAACTGCGATGCAACGGTTCAAATAAAATATACCGGATTTTCTGGAGTATAAGTCGCACCAGCCAAAAAATGCAAAATAATTAAGAAAAAAAAACATATTTCACATATAAATCGCATCTGAGTATAAGTCGCACCCCTGACCAAACTATGAAAAACGTGTGACTTATACTCCGGAAAATACTGTAGTAGTAGTAGTAGTAGTAGTAGTAGTAGTAGTAGTAGTAGTAGTAGTAGTAGTAGTAGTAGTAGTAGTAGTAGTAGTCCAAAATTTCACCTCATTGGGCTTCTGATACATGACAAGTTTGACTAAAAAAAACTAAAAACACTAAAAGCAGGTCTGTCAACAGAAATTTGGGGGCGTTAGGAACGAATTCGACAGTATTCAAACTACATTTTGGACAAGTTGAAGTAGTGTGAGTAATAGCAGTAGTAGTAGTAGTAGTAGTAATAATAATAATAGTACTGTATTTTCCATCGCACTAGCCAAAAAATGCATAATAATGAAGAAAAAAAACATTTCACATATAAATCGCATCTGAGTATAAGTCGGCCAAACTATGAAAAAAAGTGCGACTTATACTCCGGAAAATATGATAATGTGATTTTTTTTTGCATTTTTTCTGGTCAATATCTTCAATGCTCCTCAAACAAGATGTGTATATCCTTGTTATGGCGATTCTTTTGGAAAACTGCGAAAATATCTGTTCATAAAAAACACTGCAATATCCATATTTCCTCCCGTTTCTCGGACCAGGCTTTAACTACGCTGCCCCTGACCCCCGGTGTGTTTACTGCTCTCATCAGCGCTGCGTTCCAGACTTCAAGAAATCCCATTAGACCCCAGTTTTCCCGAAGAACAAACAGGAACTGGGAAAAAGGAACAGTGAAAACACCCGGAGTACCGCGTTAACGGCTCAGTCTTACAACTTAGCGCGGTTTAATCCTCTGCTTGCACCGCGCCGGGATCAGCCATCCTCGTTAGCGCCCCGAGATAGCATCTGTCGCTAATTTGCGCGGCGTAAATACGGATGGAAATGTATCGTTAAGTCGGACGGCGGACGTTGGAAGCCGACACGGACGTCACGAGGTCGGGATCGCGGGGTAAAAACGTAATAATGTGCGAGAGATGTGCGGGTTTGTGGGAGTTGAGAAGCAGGGCACAAAGAGGTGTGAGGAAGGGATGGAGAACAAGTGCAGCGGAGGTGTGGGAGAGGCGCTGATGCAACACCTTCATCTAGAAAGAAGAAGAGGTGACAGAAACAGAGAGAGAGAGACGAGAGAGAGAGAGGGGCGGAGGGATGAAAAGGAAGGAGAAAAGTTCACCATCTTTGACAAAGGCCTGAGAATTTAAAAGCGAAACATGTTACTTCTCTGGGGTTTGATCCACGGCTTGTTCGAGTTCATGGAGATGTTTTTGCTTTGCTGAACATGTTCCGCAGTACGGCATTAAACTAGTCCAGGCAGAACTTGATGTGGAAAGTGTAAGTACAGACACGAAATTCCTCAAACTTCTTTTCTATTCTCTCTATTCTTTGCCATTTCAGCGTAGCGTCGTCTTCTGCCACCTCTTTGAAATCTCCAAAAGTCCATCATTTTTGGACGGTAAAACTAATTTGTAGAAAGTCCCGTACGCAACATTTTTGTACGAATGTTTTATAAATATTACTGTAAAAGCAGCCGTCCTAATCTTATGAGTTAAAAGGCCCATATTACATTATTTTTGGATGTTCTAATGTCGTTTCCTCGTCACAAACAGACCTGGAGTTGTGTTTTTTTGTTTCATTCACACACGTTTAACTCACAAAATCTGCATATTAAGGCTGAGTTCTTCTCTCAAACACAAAACACTCTGTTCCACCTTGTGATGTCATCCGGTAGACCCTCGTTTAGGTTCTAAAAATAACCCGCAACGAAGTATCCGCTTTATTTTTTACATTATTCTCTATGTTTTTGTCTGTAAAACCCCTCACCACACACTTCATACACTTTTCTCACACAGGCGTTAACATTTTCTCACATTTCTCTCTCGTTTAAACTCTCTCAAAGTTCAAACCTTCGTAGGCGTCTTTGTCGGTGCAGAACGTTTCATCGACGTCGTGGGTTTTGTCGGGGAGAAACAAATCGCAAACAGAGAAGAGAATGGAGGAGAAGGAAGGAAGGAAATAAAGAAAGAAACTTAAATGGTAGGATGAAGGAAAGCATTAGGAAAGGAGGGAACTAGGAAGAAAAGAAGAAAAAGAAACAAAGAGAAAAGCATGGGATGGAGGATGAAAGACAGAAAGAAGAAAAGAAGGAATAGTGGATAAAGAAAGACAGGAATGAATAAAATCAGAATGGTAGGATGAAGGAAAGAATTATGAAAAGAGGGATGTGGAAAGGAAAGAACAGAGAGAAAGGAAGGAAAAGAAAAACATAATTTTCTCACATTTCTCTCTCGTTTAAACTCTCTCAAAGTTCAAACCTTCGTCGGCGTCTTTGTCGGGTGCAGAACGTTTCATCGACGTTGCGGGTTTTGTCGGGGAGAAAACAAACTGCAAACGCACAGCACTTCAGAGTCACACCGCGATCCAACGTTTATGTAAAGAATACAATGCGTTTCGAGCTTTGGAGCTTAGACAAAATGATAAAGAGTTACTCAAACATGCGTGAAATGAAACAAAACGCAACTCCGGGTCTGTTTTTGACGAGGTAACCGGGTTCTAGCGCGCCTTAAAGGTCACGAGAGTCCATTTTGGGTAATACAGAACCTTTAAGTGATGCATATACACAGCAGCAGCGCGATCGAACTCACTTACTGTGGGGTAATAATGCATGCTAGCTGTTCCACGCTACTTTGTCCAAACCATGATGAAACCCAGTTGTAACTCCGAGCCCGTTCCCTCACAGAGCAGACGTAGCGTATTGTCACTCCAGCTCCAACCGTGCGCCTCAAATGAATAATAAAAAAAAAAACGGCGCTAACGTAACTGTAACTCTTATAAAACATTATCCATGCATTACCCTGAATCCCACTCCCTCCTCCTTATCCTCGGACTTCCATTTATCACAAGTGGGCTGCAGAAGGTGGATATTATGTAAGCCCATAGAGGGGTGCCATTAGCATTGATAATGTTGAGCGCAGTGCAGAGACAGCAGCAGCCCGAGGCGAGGAAAGGGATGAAAGGCCAAAACCTGCACCAAAAAGCCCCTTCTCCAGCTCAACTTATTTCATTACGATCACCGGGAAATCGTTTGAGTCATGACGGGATTTCACTCAGGATGTTATGGCTGGAATCAGCGGTGTGACTTGGGCGCTTTTCTCAACACGAGTTTAATTTTGACAAGGATGTGCACAAAAACATGGATTTAACTTAAAGTATTGACACAGACGGACACGAAACAAAACACAGAACAGCTTTTTTTTCTCCAGTTTTTGATCCATTTCAGAACTAGTGTAAGACCTTAAGGCGTGTTTAGAGTGGTCCGTTCTGAAAATAACCCGTAAAAGCTTTATTTTTTACAGTTATTCTATACGTTTTCTGCTGTAAAACCCCTCACCACACACTTTATACACTTTTCTCACACAGGCGTTAACATTTTCTCACATTTCTCTCGTTTAAACTCAAAGTTCAAACCTTCGTAGGCGTCTTTGTCGGTGCAGAACGTTTCATCGACATTGTGGGTTTTGTCGGGGAGGAAACAAATTGCAAACGTACAGCACTTCAGAGTCACACTGCGATCCAACGTTTATGTAAATTTGTCTGAACACATTCTGTACTCTACAGGAGACACGGACACATACGTTGAGGGAAAAAAAGCACAAAAAATTGTACAAAAAACATCCGTAAAACCTCGAGACCGTGAAAGGTGAACCAAGTTAATGAGGGACAACTGTGTATATATATTTTTTTTATTAATTTGATATTGAAATCCGTTTGCAGGGCCAATCCAGACTGATTTTTCTGTATCTTTTACCAGTCTCTGTTGCGTCTCAATCAAAGTCAAACGTGATCATCCAATCAGATCCGTTTAGTTTTGTTTTTCAGTGACACATGTGAAGCGAAGGAGCTCATTGGTCACCTCTGATTTGCAAATAAACTCACCAAATTCATAACTTGGTAAAAAATTCTCGCACTTGCTCGTAAAAAGGATTTAAATTCAACAAACTATTGCAGCGACGGTGATAAAAACGCTCTTTTTTAACATTAAATCGTAGTATTTTTTTTAAATATCTGTGCAATACCTCAGTCGTCCAGTAGGTTTTGGGCGTTTATTCGTCTATGTGAGGAGAGGAAGAAGGGAGGAGAGAGGAGAGAAGGTAAAGAAATGGAGGGAGGGAAAGAGAGGAGGAAAGATGAGAGGGAGAGACAGAGGAGTAGAGAGAGAAAGGGGGGGTATAGTGCGAGAGGAAGGAGGTAAAACAATGGGGGAAGCGGAGAGAAAAGAGGAGGAATAGAGGGGGAATCAATGTAGGCAGAGAAAAGAGAGAGGAGAGGAAAGAGAGAAGAGGGCTCAGTGTCCAGTGGGTTCATATTGGTCCATTTACTCGTCTATGTGAGGAGAGGAAGGAGGGAGGAGAGAGAAGAGAAGGTAAAGAAATGGAGCGAGGGAAACAGAGGAGGAAAGACAAGAGGGAAAGAGGAGATGAGAGAGAAAGAGACAGACAGAGGAAGAGAGAGAGAAAGGGGAGGTATAGTGGGACAGGAAGGAGGTAAAACAGTGGGGAGACAGAAAGACGAGGGAGGAAGAGGAGAGGAAAGAGGAGGACAGGGAAGATGAGGAGAGGGTGGTCCATAGGCGTATTCTCGTCTATGTGAGGAGAGGAAGGAGGGAGGAGAGAGAAGCGAAGGTAAAGAAATAGAGAGAGGAAAAGACGAGAGGGAAAGAGGAGACGAGAGAGAGAGAGAGAGACAGAGAAGGACGAGAAAGAAAGGGGAGGTATAGCGCAAGAGGAAGGAGGTAAAACAACGGGGAAGCGGAGAGGAAAGAGGAGGAACAGAGGGAAGACGAGGAGAGGGGGAGGAAAGAAAGAGTATGAACCAGTATAGGCAGAGAAAAGAGAGAGGAGAGGAAAAAGAGGAGCGTGCTCGGTGGTCCATTTACTCGTCTATGTGTCTTATATTTGTTCTGACGCAGCTCATATATTTTTGTTCTGACGCAGTATCGATACCCGCTCAAATGAGTATCTAGTTCCGATTCTGGTTTGAGCATCGATTCGTGTCCGATTCTCGATACTTCTGACAACCCCATCAAGCGCTATGTGGTAAATAGCTGCTGTTATGGGAACATTTGCATAGCAGAGGTCAAATGTATAATCCAGTGTGTGCCAGGGGCTGTAGCAGACTGGCTCCTTCTGTTTCAGGCCTGTGCTGCTCTGGCTGTTGTTGCATCACATATCCACACACACACACACACACGTTTACACACACGCACAATCACTCCCAGTGTGTAAAACGATGCAAAATCATTGTCCACATGACCACAGGCTCTCAGATGAATCCCCCATACACAGACCGAGCGATTCACTTATACACGGGGTAATTCGGGTCAGTTTTCTGTAGGATTTTTTTTTGCTTTAAGGCTCAAAATCTTCCTTTTAGCGGTTTGAATTGTAGTTTATATGTGCTGTTAGTGACTCAGAAATAAGTTTATCAGCATTGTAAGTGCATAAAAATCTACTTTGACTCAATATAAAGACAAAATATACTAATATTTTCGAATGCGAGTACTAAAATGTAGCTTTTATTTGCTATATAAGACGTCATGTATTCAGTGGATTAAGGACATAAGACCACGTGTGTCAAACTCAAGGTCCACGGGCTAAATGTGGCCCCCCACGTCATTTTATGTGGCCCTCAACAAGATAAATGAAAAGGTTTGACTGTCTTAAAATGTCAGTTTATCAGGAGATACAGTTATACAGTCATATTTTTACATCTATGGAAATGTATATGTGATATTTGTAACTTGAATAAGAAATAAATACAGAGACGGTTAATAAACAAGTAAAAAAAAAAGTATTTACATTTATTTTACACGTGGCCCTTTGAGAGTGACCATTTCGCTGATGTGGCCCTCAATGAAAATGTGTTTGACAAACCTGACATAGACTGTATATATAAATGGACATAGCTAACCTGCTAGCCGGCGTGTTCAAAACAGGCTGGCTCCAATTCACTTTACGTTGAAAAACTGTGTCCTCTCTCTGTCCCTGCTGCTGTCAGACTCGTCATTTTGGTCTTAAATGTTCGTATTAACCCGCTCTACATGATCCTGGTGTTTTTATGTCGCTATTGTGTCTGTAAATCAAGATATAAACATTAATAAAAGACGAATCAGGCGCTTTCTTTCCCTGAGCCTGCTCCCGCTAGCGTTAGCAACAGGTCGTGTCATTAAACGCCCTGATAAACCAGCGGCGCAGGCGGGAAGAGGCGTTACCTTCAACAGTCTTGCTCTGGATTGGTTCTTTGGTTGCTATGATACTCACGATCGGAATTCCAAACATGAAACTCGATGCCAAATTCGCCCCATAACTGCTTCCTTTGACTGAAGCCGATGATCAAACTAGACAAACTTTCAGCCGCTCATCCAGACGATACAACGTTTGCAGCGGTCTGTGTAATCCCTCAGTCGTCCAGGTCTGATCCACAGCAGATTCTGGTCAGATTACTGCTGAACACTGCCTTGTATCTGTTCTCTTTGTTTGTTTTGGGTCTGAGGATGGAGTTATAGATGGGGAATAGATGATCTCTAAGTCCCCCATTTCTGTTTAAGTAAGGCTTGTTTTTCCTAACAAAACTATCTTCTTTAACTCTCCTCTCAAACCATTTCTTTTCTCTGGCTCAGATCTGAACTTCACTATCTTCAAAGGAGTGGTTAGCGTCTTTGAGATGGAGATGCACAGCAGACTGGGGACCCGAGCAGCTCTCACGCCGGTGTTTACACATTCTCTTATGAAATGGCGTCTTAGTTTCTCCAATATAACGCTCACCGCACTCTTCACTACACTGAATGGAGTAGACAACATTACTTTGTTTATGGCCCGGGGTTTTGTCCTTTGGGTGAACCAGTTTTTGTCTTAAAATCTTCTACTGTCATCGATTTGTCCAGTTGACAGATTTAAACTTTGTCTTTTGCTGTTCCCTGCAGTGGTTTTGCATCTCAAATTCCGTAATAATCAAACTAAGTCAGACCACGTCCATCCACTTCAAACTCAAAGTATAAGGCTAATAATACACGTCTGAACCAGGACAGTGGAAGTGGGGAAGGGAAGCAGGCCGGCCTCCACTGGGAAGCACATGGCTGTCCCCGATTTAACCGGAGCACCACTGGGAATATCAGCGGGAATTACCTGTGGGGATACGCGAACAGGAGAGTGGAGTTCACAGTGAGACGATGGGACGCGTCACACTCCCACGCGTTCATTTACATAGTGAGGCGCTGATGGGACGCGTCAGGCTGGACTCACTCGCACTGTTCCATGTGAAAAGTGGAAAATCACCGGGACCGAATTCAAAATGTACTTTTCGCAAAATGACACGCACTTAAGCAAAAAACATCGACGGCAAAGAGTTAAGTGAAAGTGGTTAAGTAAAAATGAGAAACGGTTTTAGAAATGGACATAAAAACAGCAAGATAGGAAGAAGTAAAGTCATATTTATTAGTATCCGACTGGTAGTAACCTTAGCGGTATTAGCGAAACCTGTACTTTTATTAATCCCTCTGGAACATGTGTCAAACTCAAGGCCCACGAGCCAAATGTGGCCCCTCACATCATTTTATGTGGCCCACAACAAGATAAATTAAAAGGTACGTTTCTCTTAAAATGTCAGTTTATCAGGAGAGTAACTTTCGCAGTATTAGTGAAACCTGTACTTATATAAATCCCTTTAAAACACGTGTCAAACTCGAGGCCCACGTGCCAAATGTGGCCCCCCACGTCACTTTATGTGGCCCACAACAAGATAAATTAAAAGGTATGATTGTCTTAAAATGTCAGTTTATCAGGAAATAGCAAATTATACAGCCATATTTTTTTTTACATCTATGGAAATACACATGAAATATTTGTAAATTGAATAAGTAATAAATACAGAAAAAGTGAATGAACAAGTTAAAAAAAGTAGTTCCATTTATTTTACATTACATCTGGCCCATTGAGAGTGGCCATTTTGCTGATGTGACCCAACCCAAAGTGTTTAGTAGATAAAGGTTTGAACATTTATTGGATTAAATAAAGCTTATTCTGCAAAATCTACTTCTCAGAGCGTTTAACCATGCTATAGTCGTTTCCCTTCTCATTTAGTCTCTCAAACTGATTTTTGTTCTTATTTTCAAGACTCCATTTTGCCAATCAACCCTCATTTACTCCACCTCTGACATACGCCCACTGCTCTGCGCTTACTTCGTTCTTCAGTTTTACTTCCTTACTCCATGATGCGCGTAGGATTCGGCGGCGTTGTGTAGTCGTTTTGGTGTAAATGAAACCAAATCAGCTGCTCGTTAGTGTGATGTGCAGCTGTTCACTGTGACGCGGGGCTTTGTTGCGATGACGTTCACAGCTCCCATTGGGCATTGTGGTTTTCTAACACAGATATCAGCGGATTTCAGAATCAGAATCAGAATCAGAAGACTTTTATTGCCATAGTCTGTGAACACAGTTCACAAACTAGGAACTTGATACGGTGAAAAAGTGCAACATAAACACACTGAATAAATACAAATACAAATAAGAGCATGCACAAAGTTAAAAAGATATGCTTAGAAAAATCAAATGAAATACTTAAAGGGAAAAAATATGTACAATAGCAGCATCAGAACAACAGTGCAAAGTGGCTTATTAAAGTGACCGGTGTTATAAAGTGTCCAGTTTAGTGCAGATATTATAGAGTGTTCATGAGACAAACAGCAGAGGGGAAGAAACTGTTCTTATGGCGAGAGGTTCTGGTCCCAATGGACCGTAGCCTCCTGCCAGAGGGAAGTGGCTCAAATAGTCCATGTCCAGGGTGAGAGGTGTCAGCTGCTATACGGCCTGCTCGCCCCCGAGTCCTGGAGACGTACAGGTCCTGTATAGATGGAAGGCTGCAGCCAATCACCTTCTCAGCAGAGCGCACAATGCGCTGCAGTCTCTGTCTGTCCCTGGCAGTGGCCCCAGCGAACCACACAGTGATGGAGGAGGTGAGGATGGACTCAATGATGGCCGTGTAAAACTGCACCATCATCTGGACTGGCAGCTTGCGTTTCCTCAGCTGCCGCAGGTGGAACATCCTCTGCTGGGCTTTCTTGATGAGGGAGCTGATGGTCGGCTCCCACTTGAGATCCTGGGTGATGCAGGTGCCCAGGAAGCGGAAAGAGTCCACAGTGGTGATGGGGGAGTCCGTCAGGGTGAGGGGAGGCAGGGGGGCTGTGACTTTCCTGAAGTCCACGATCATCTCCACTGTCTTCTGGGCGTTGAGCTCCAGGTTGTTGCTGCTGCACCAGGACACCAGCCGGTCCACCTCCCTCCTGTAGGCAGACTCATCGCTGTCCGAGATGAGTCCGATGAGGGTGGTGTCATCCGCAAACTTAACCAGTTTGACGGAGTCGTGGCTGGAGGTGCAGCAGTTGGTGTACAGGGAGAAGAGCAGGGGAGAAAGTACACAGCCCTGTGGAGATCCTGTGCTGATAGTCCGAGTGTCCGAGACATTCTTCCCCAGCCGCACGCGCTGTCTCCTGTCTGTCAGGAAGTCAGTGATCCACCTGCAGGTGGAGTCAGGCACGTTGAGCTGAGCGAGCTTGTCCTGGAGCAGAGCAGGGAGGATGGTGTTGAATGCAGAGCTGAAGTCCACAAACAGGATCCTGGCGTAGGTTCCCGGGGAGTCCAGATGCTGGAGGATGAAGTGAAGGGCCAGGTTAATGGCATCGTCCACAGACCGATTGGCTCTGTAGGCAAACTGCAGAGGGTCCAGGAGGGGGGAGGTGAAGGACTTGAGGTGGTGCAGGACCAGGCGCTCAAATGACTTCATGACTACAGACGTCAGCGCCACAGGTCTGTAGTCATTGAGTCCAGTGATCCTGGGCTTCTTGGGGACGGGGACAATGGTGGACAGCTTGAAGCAGGCTGGGACATGACATGACTCCAGGGAGGTGTTAAAAATGTCCGTGAAGACAGGAGCCAGTTCCTCAGCACAGTGTCTAAGGGTGGAAGGAGAGACACCGTCTGGGCCCGCGGCCTTACGGGGATTCTGCTTCCTGAAAAGCTTAGTCACGTCCTGCTCCACAACTGTGAGGGCAGTGGGGGAGGAGGGGGGGTCCGAGGTGGGTTTGGAGGTAATGTCCATGATGGTGGGGGAGGAGGGGGAGGGGTGTGAAACTTCAAACCTCGCATAAAAGCCGTTTAACTTTTCTGCTAGTTGTTTGTTGTCCACGGCGGGAGGGGCTTTGGGCCTGTAGTTGGTGATTTGCCTAAGCCCTCTCCAGACAGAAGCAGAGTCGTTGGTGGAGAATTGCTGCTCCAGACGTGTATTGTATTTCGCTTTAGCCTTTTCCACCTCTTTGCTAAACGCATACTTGCAACGCCTGTAGCCTTCACGATCTCCTGCCCTGAAAGCCATCTCCTTTTCCCTCCTCAAATTTGAGGGTTTTATTAAGTCAATTTAGATGAATATTTCGATTTAAACTGTGTAAATTATAACATAACGATCCACAGATGTCACAGATTATAACCACAGAACAAACACAAGCACGATAGGTCTGATTTAAACACAAACTCTCCGTTCATATCGCCATAATTTTGTTTATATTCACACATTTCTTCATTTTTTTCAATGTTTAACTGAACAAAACTTTCCAGGGTTTGTTTTGTTTAGTCTTATTGGGTTAAATTTATTCAATTACAACACACATGCATCTGTTCTTACCCGAGTCTCCACATGGTCCAGACAAAGAGGGGGCGTGTCCTGTGTCAGCCATTTTTAAAGCCTTTGGGGGCGTGGTCATGGACTGGACCATGTGGAGAGGTTTCAATGTTTGTTTGTGTATTTTGTTTCTATGTTTAAGTGTTTATAGTTTACACTTTTGGGTTAAAGGGACTTCGGCCTTGAAAAGTCGGCAGTTGACGGGGCGATCCTGCTAAAAGTGATACCTGCAGCACCTGTAAAGTAGACGGTGTTTACCTGGGGCTGGTGCTTCCTGCTGAAAAGTCTTTTAAGAGAACTTCAGTGTAGTTGTGTGCATGTGGTTATTTGGAAGATTTAATATAAGTTACTGTATTTTCTGGACAATAAGTCAAAAAATGCCCAATAATGAAGAAAAAAACGCGGGTGTCCCTTGTTTATCACGAGGGTTCACGTTCTAAAAATAACCCACAATAGGCAAAATTCATGAGTTATCATCTTTATTTTTTAATTATTCTCTATGTTTTTGTCTGTAAAACCCCTCACCACACACTTTATACACTTTTCTCACACAGGTGTTAACATTTTCTCACATTTCTCTCGTTTAAACTCTCTCAAAGTTCAAACCTTCGTCGGCGTCTTTGTCGGTGCAGAACGTTTCATCGACGTTGTGGGTTTTGTCGGGGAGAAAACGAATCGCAAACGTACAGCACTTCAGAGTCACACCGCGATCCAACGTTTATGTAAATTCGTCTGAACACATTCTGTACTGGACAGGAGACACGGCACGGAGGAGACTGATGGACAATGGTCTACAGTCCAACAGCCAATCAGGACGCAGAACACAATGCATGTTCAGACGATGTAAAAAACCATGTGAAATTGCACTAAAAAACCTGCGTTATAGCGAGGGACAACTGTACTCAGATGCGACTTATATTCCACATAAAAGTCACACCTGAGTATAAGTCGCACCTTCGGCCAAACTATGAAAATAAAAAAAGTACAGCTTGTAATCCGGAAAATACGGTACTCATGTTCTGTTTTTGTGTTTTTGCGTTAAATTATTTTGGCGTCCAACCGAAATCGTCTTTCAAATGCGTTTCCGTCTGGTAAACGCCACTTTTTCTGCACATCGGCCCAGCTTCCCCCACACAGTACGTCTCATTATTAGCATCAATAGCATCAGCTGCAGAAGTATTAACAGCCGACATTTTTCAAACTTCCCATTCCCAAACACCACGCGCTTAATGAAGTGACATGAAACGTTGTGTACTGGCGTGTACCTGTTCCCCGTGCCCTCTTTTACGGACGCCGCTCTCTCCCTGTGTGTGAGTGGGTGCGTGTGTTATGACAGATGTCCTGCCACGCTGCGGTGCCGGCGGAGGATGAGCTTAAAGTTCATTTGGAGCGGCCTCGTGACATTTACCCCGCGATATAAGATACTTCAAAAACACTGAAGGCTGCTGTTGGAATAATAAACACGGGACAACCAACAACCAACCGCTCGCCAGTCCCAACGTCTCCCACCAGGTCGTATTGTTAATCAAGCCGCAGTCACCGATGTTAATCATAAAAGTTTGAAATGTTTGTGCTATTTATAACGTGCCGCAGTGTGATTAAGCTGATTTGAAAAGCTCGCAAAGAAGCAGAGGTGCAAAAGTGCCACGTGTAATTAGCATACGCCTATGAACCGCCTCGGATTTAATAAGAGCGGGGGGTTCATTCGGTGCGGGCCACGGGAGAGTCCAGACGGGACCTTCTGACTGCGCGATATGATGAAGCGAAAACTGCACTCGCTCCCTGTGTCTCTACGCTGGGACCTGGACGCTCATTTAAATGCACGAGACGTTTTCAAAGGGGAAAAAGCCTAAACGCTTCACTGCTATCCATGCTAACGCTAGTACTTATGTTTTTTTGCGTCCTAGGGTTGTTTTTTTGGTTTCACAATCTGGTAAAATCTTCGGTAATTGTATTTTTGCCATTGGTTTAATTCGATTTGCTTCTGTGCGCAGCAACAGGCTAGCTAGCTCACTGTGCATCGAAGCTAACAGTTACTTTATTCAAATCGTTCCACATAAAATGAACAATCTGCTAAAATTCTAATTCATTAAACTAAAGACGACCCAATTATGACCCCGTTTTATGTGGAATACTTCAGTTTATGTTGTTTTAATATGTTTTACGTCTCAAAATTAGCATTAGCGTTAGCATTGAGACACAAACATGTCTCCTTCTTAACACAGAAGTTTTTTTGTGTAGTAAAATCATGTTGTTAACTCCCCGTCCACTGCCTGATCTTGAAATATGTATTAATTTTTCATTTTAAACCTCACACAAATAAAACTGGACAGGAAGTAGTGACGCTAACAGTGAGGATGCTAGGCGCTATCATGCAGAGAGCCTATTCCAAACCCTTAATCTAGATCAATCGCTAACAAGATACTAGCTTCGATCACAAAGAGTCAGCCATGAATTAGATAATAGATTCTTTCATTTAGGGACTGCACGATATACAATTAGCAATTAGCAATTAGCATTAGCGCAATTACCAAATCGCTAAGGCAGCAGTTTCAACCTCTTCATCTCTTGTGTTACGTTTTTGCAGGTCATTTTCTCAATCATTAACGCTCCGGACGGGTTTAAAATGTGTGCGGTGAAATATAATTGCAATAGTTGTGAAAAAAAAAATCACACAAAATCCCCTGAAGCGACCCCCCATTTGTCCTGCGAGATCTGCACTGTCTAGACTGTGTGCGCCCAGTTAGTAATTATTCACAAAAGCCCAATATATTAAATTTATTACGCCGTTTATGTGCTGATTAAGTGACCAGCTGCTCCCGTCTCCACTGCCCCGCGTACCTGAAGTGTGGCGCTAGCAGCAAACTATTGATTTATGCTTTGAAACGACCCACATACGGGGAAAATAAGACGATTTTATTTGTATATATGCAGTTGTGGTCACTCATTTACTGCGTTTTGAAGACTCTCCCGGTTATAAATAGCCCTGGTTTTATCACGTTGTTGATTACAAGTGTGAACAGGCTATATGTCAGCAATGCGATTAAGACGTGATAATCCAGGGTGTATCCCAACTCATGTCCTAAGCAGCTGGGATAAGCCTAAGGCCCCCGTGACCCGCACCAATAATGAATAAATGAATGTGGATCGAATTAAAACGCGTGTGTACACTGTTTAAAGTAGTTGTTGCTACGGTATTTCTGTTAAAGAGGGGGAATTTTACTTGTATAAGGTATTAAAGAGTGGGTTTTTAACTTCTATGAGGTATAAAAGTTTGTTTTTTACTTCTATGGGGTATTAAAAAGGAGGTATATTATTTTTTTTTTTTACAGAGTTTTAAAGATTTTTTTTTTATTTTACTTCTATGGGGTATTTCACAATTTTGGAGTTTTAAAGATTTTTTTTTTTTTTTTTTTTTTTTTTTTTTTTACCTCTATGGTGTATTAAAGAGTTTTCTTTACTTCTATGGGGTATTAAAAAGGAGGTATATTATTTTTTACAGAGTTTTAAAGATTTTAATTTTTTTTTTTACTTCTATGGGGTATTAAAGATGAAGTATTTTACATTTATGGAGTTTTAAAGAATTTTTTTATTTTTATTTTTTACCTCTATGGAGTATTAAAGATGTTTTGTTTGTTTTTTTCTTCTTCTATGGGGTATTAAAGAGGAGGTATATTATTTTTACAGAGTTTTAAAGAGTGTTTTGTTGTTTTTTTGTTTGGTTGTTTGTTTTTACTTCTATGGGGTATTAAAGATGAGGTATATTACATTTATGGAGTTTTAAAGAGGTTTTTTTGTTGTTGTTTTTTTACTTTTACGTGTTTTAAAGAATTATTTCTATTTTTTTTTTACTTTTTATGGAGTATTAAAGAGAAGGTATTTTGCACCATGTTTCCTTTTATTGTTTTGAAAATGCTAAATTCGCCAAAACAACATTTACAATTAACATGTTTCATAAGTTTCACTTTCATTTTTGACGCTCTGAATCAAGATCTTCAGAGCCCTATCACATTACAGTTGCCGTGTGTTCCACTAAAGAAACTACTGCACATCGCATCAGGTTTGTGAAGTTGTAGTGTTTTGGTTTTTTTCATGTTTTTGTATATTTATGAAGAATTGTTGTGTCGATGTATGGATGACGTAGCGTTATGGGCGGAGCATTGGAGACAAATCGCACAGCAAACCATAAGGAGGGTTGAGATAGGGTGTGGGAGAGATCGCTAAATTACTCAAACTCACGCATGGATCACATTTAAAACCTCTTCAGTCATATTTTTAATGAGAGAACAACACTATAACATGGTAAAAAGCTCCAAAAAAGTACATTTTGCATAATATTCCCTGTTTAAAGATGCATTATGTAACTTTCTGTAGGCTCTATCGATATTCTTTGCTGGAATGTTCCACACTATGGCATTAAACGTAAACCTATCGTGCACTTTTTCAATTACAGGTGTTTTAATTGTGAAAAATACCTTGAAAAATCACCTCCCCATAGATCTGACCTGGACTCGCGTGGTACAGTCACCTGCTTGTCGGCATGGAGATAAATACGTTTAACGCCAAACGACGGGACATTTTAGGTAAAGTGATAGCGTATCCATGGAGACAGGTGGCATACCTCCAACAGAAAGGTTAAGATAACGCAGTGGCTCAGTTGGTAGAGCGTTTAACCACTGATCTGAAGGTTGGCAGTTCAAATCCCGCTTTTAATATAAACATCATTGGTTGAGCGTTCAGATCCATGGACCCACAGGTTGTCGGTGCGATTCCAGCTCCCACAAACGAACGCTGTGGGTGTGTCCTTGGGCAGGACACTTAACCCGCCTCGCCCCCAGTGTCTGCGCACATTAGTGTATGAATATGTGTGTGGTTTCTTGATTTAAAGTGCGTTGAAGGTGGAAAAACGCTGCATAAAAAGGCGACGATTTACATTTTTTGGCAAATTGTGAACCCTGTAAGTCCTTCAACTGCTGAAAAAATAAAAAAAATGACCTAGTGCCAGACTCGGCTGACAAAAGAGATGAGACAAAATAGATTTCTGCTTTGAACGACCTGAATTATTGCTTGGAGGAGCCTCAAATAACAATGGAAATAGAGACGACAGAGCACAACAGGTCATTCAAACAGCCCTAAATATTCACCAAGGATCCATTCAGTTTTCATTTAAATACATTATCTGCTATTAGCGAACAGAAAGGCTGGGACTGAGTCAGGGGAAAGCGCCTCGTATTTGTGTGTAGCTGTGTGTGTGTGCATATAGACGGTGAGTAATGTGAAGCAGTGTGCTCGACCTGCTGCCTGCTCCGATAACCAATGATGGAGGAGAGACCGGATCGATACTTCGCTCTCACACAAGCCAAGAAAACCCCCCCGACCGCCATTTATTCAAGACAGGCCTTACACGCTCCACGGTGCAGAGGCAGAGGCAGACTACAGCCGCACTGCTCTGACCCAGGACTGTGTTTGAAGTCTTGGGAATGGAAACATTTTATTAGGAGAGACCCCAGAGACGTCGGAAAAATGGGTAAATGGAACATAACTCGCCATTCTGTTAGTAAAATTATGATTTCCTTGTTACATTGTGTGTGTCAACAGTAGTCTGAATGAGAATGAGAGCTGGAAAGTGCAGTTGCTAGAGTAAAAGTAGAAGTAGTTGTAGTAGTAGTAGTAGTTGTAGTAGTGTTGTTGCTATACCATTAAAAAAAAAATCTGATCTGGTACTGATACTTGGCCACTCCAGTACTGCACAGTGTCAAGAAATAAACAACAGCCACTCAATTTCATTACAGTACAGTACAAGAATAGTAAAAGCCAAAAGTAAAACCTGTAACTGGACAAAAAGATGTAGGACTGAAGCCGCTTCTTCAGTTTTCGTCACATTACTGCTGGACATTGACTTATATCTGTCTGAAACACTGAAACTGGAAAGTGTGGACTGTGCCCGAGTCATACTTGGCATATTCTTTCAGCTTTTAATGGATGCTTTCACGCCTCTTAGCATCCTGGATAGCTCTATTGTTCTCTTTGTGTCCTTTGTTTGCTTTGGGTTTGAGGGTGGAGTTATAGATTGGGGAAAGATGATGTCTCAGGCCTTCATTCCTGTTCGAAGAAGGATTGTCTTTCCTAACAAAAACAGCTTCTTAAACGCACAAATGAGTGGTTAAAGGCTTCGAGATGGAGATGTACAGCAGACTGGGGTCCTGAAGAGCTCTTACAACGGAACGACAGAGCGATTACACAGACATCTTACAGTACAAGAGAAAAAAATAAAAGATTATCTCTAAAGAAATAGATTTTGGCCACAGAGCGAAGTTAAAAACAGCGGTGAGGCCTGTAAAAAGACCTCATCCTCAGAGCACATGGCTAATTATGCAGAGTGTTAGCGATGTTGTCGTCTACGCTCTCCGTAGTTATTTTACCAAGTTCAGCGTCCACACCGAAGGCTAAATGAAGGAGCTAACACAAATGTCTCTTCAGTTATTATTATTAGCGTGTCTTAACTGCCTGCAGAGCCTTCACAGTCTAAATTTAACCTGCTCGGGGCGTTAGCGTTAGCATTAGCATTAGCACAGACATCAACAGCGGCAGTGTTCGTATCTATGGGTTCTCATTCTGGAAAGTACAGACTGGTATCAGATCTGTGATTCGGTCTGAGTACTCGCCGATACGTGAAAAATGTGCAGTATTGTTGGTCGTTTATGATTGAATATTTATATTTTTGTGATTTATTTACTGTAAAATCAACTCGGTTTTAAAATATAAGCCAACTATTCTCTTTACAGTGTCGTATCAAGTTCTAGTACTGGTGTTTTACTTCTTTACTTCTTACTTTAAATACTGAATCCCTAACGATACTTTTAAATAGCTTTTGTATATAGTCTGCATTGCGGTTTTATGTATTTGTCGTACTATTTCCAACCTGTAGCTCTGCCTGTGCATGTATTTCATCGCCAGCTTTGTCAGTAGAAGTACAGAGGGAGAAAGAAGAGGTGCAGCTGCTCTGTTTAGGAAGACATAAATCTGCAGGGGCTTCTGGGAGACTACAATGGCGAGTGATTGAATGCATGGTAAAGTGAGAGGAGAGGTAGAACAGATAAAGGATAGAGCTAGAAGAGGAGACGACAAAAAAAAGACAACGCTTTCGGCAACCGTTTTAAAGTTCGGGCTGTAGAACTTGCGGATTGAAGTGGGAATTCTCCATTGAAATTCGACACGGCACAAAAGCCCCAAACCGTGACAAAGGTGTTTATGTTATGACGTTTTTGCAGTTCCTGGTCCTGTTTTCTATTATGAACTCTGACACAAATTGACCAACAACAATGGTCAATATCTATTAAAAGTGGCCCAAGGTGTTGCTCCATTTTGCTGGGAAAAAATCGAATTGGGTTGTTTTTTTTTTTTTTTTGAGAAGTGCTGAGATTCCAGTTGGATTTGATTTGTTTCGAAATTAGGATTCAGGTCACGGTGCACAGTTTAAACTAAGAGACGACTGAAATCTGAACCGCTAAGCTAATACAAGAATCCCAAACATTTCAGAACATGTTCGGAAAGATCTACAATCCTGGATTAGCATTTTCTCTCCTAAAAAGACAGGAGATTTTAGTCAAGGATGTTACATTATCTACTACTACTACTAATAATAATAATACTGTAAATTTCGGACTACTTTTTTGCCACAATTTGAACCCTTTGGCTAATTTATAGATTTTCACTGGCTAACGGCCACCAGGGGGCGCTCTCTAGCTGTAAACGCAAAAGTGAGACAGACGTGGGGAAAGATTATTCGCTGAAGAATGCACTAGTTTTGATTTTGAACTGTCATTTTGCGGATCATGCCACAGCCTCAACATGGAAAACATATGAAGAAATGCAGTTTTTAAGATAAAGGCAATGGATCTGGCGTCAAAGAAGGAAATAGAGCCACTGCACGTAAGTTTGACCAATAAAGAAGGAAATAGAGCCACTGCATGTAAGTTTGACCATTAAATAAGGAAATAGAGCCACTGCACGTAAGTTTGACCGTCAAATAATCAATGGTCTGACGTTGGAGGCAGCAGCAGGAAGAACTTAGTCAATGTTAAAAAAAATGACAAAAGCTTTCAGAGGAAATAAAAGCAGAATGCCCGTGTTGGGGCGCATTTATTTTCTAAACATACTTATTTTATTTACGTTCCGTGTTCATGCCGTGTTGGAGCCGATTTTTTAAAGTTCGATAAAAAGCATGTCTTAAATTAAAACTCAAAAAACCCTCTGTGGACCGTTTTTCTGTGCAAATATCTCACGTTACAACATATTTGTAACGTGCGGCTTATATTCAAGTGCGGCTTATATATGTACAAAGTATATTTTCTTTTCAAATTTACCTGGTGCGGTTTATATTCAGTCGTGCTCAATAATCCAAAATTTACAGGAGATTTTAGTGAAGGACATTACATTAGCTACATACACTACTACTACTACTATTACTACTACTAATACTACTACATTCATCTTACATAGTGCTTTTCCGGACGCGCAAAATCACGTCGCAGTTCCGCTCGTTATTCCTTCACTCAACACTCGCTGATGGTAAGATACTATTGTAATCGCAGCTGCCCTGGGACAAACTGACAGAAGCGCGCACACAAATCACTTCCATAATAGGCAATGTGGTTGAAGTACTTTGCCTAATGACACAACAACAGTTTTTGCCACTGGCGCCTCACGGTGGCACCTGGTTTTCCCTACAGTCTCCGATCCAAGTGCTAACCAAGCCCAGCCGTGTTTAGCTCATGATATGTAGCTAACGCACAGCTAGCACTTTAGCGCGGCGCACACACGGCGAGCGTTAGTCCGATGTTTTGAAGGCTGGTGGTTCAAATCCCGCTGATAATCGTAATATTTAGGTTTGATGGCGACATATCTTACAGAATACAGACGCGTATGACAAAAATGTATAGGTAAATGGTACATGGACGGCTCTGAGAGAGAAAAACTAAGGATTAGATCAGATTTTTTTATATAACGCACACTCCCAGTATTATCTTATGCACTATATGTCACTGTTAGTCTGTATAAATGTGCCGAGCGGGGGTGACCAGCAAACGCGGGTGGTCCCAGATCAGTCCAGTCAAGTGTAAAGTGTCTAACAAGAGCCAGTCTCACATGAGCAGTCATCGCTGACCTCCTCTGGGCCCCCCCCCCGCATCATCTCCCATCCCAGAGGCCTTCTATCGATCGCTCATAAATTCCCACACACTTTCAAGGCAGCGTCAAGTCTCAATCTCTGTATCTTCTGCAGAAAGCTCCCATAGATCAACGTTTAGTTCGTACGTCGCGCTTTAAAGTCGCAGAAGTGTTCAAACGTAAGCGAAAATTACAGGGCTGTAACGTATAAGGTCAAATATAGCCAGTGTTGGGAAGTAACTGGATTCATGTGTGGAAAATATATATACTTTTTCATGCAGTTGCTTTTTTAACAACAAAGGAATACTTGGAGGTACTTGATTACGCAATTGTGGCTTTGAACTGCGCAGTGTTAGCGAGAACAAACAAAACACAGCGCTTGAAATGTAAGTACGTGCCATTTCTCCTTCTCTAATTAGACATAAATGAATTCTTAACAAACAAAAATACAGCTCTATGTAATTATGTCACGTTGTTTACACTATAACATAACACAACTATTCAGAATGCAGCGCTCTGATTGGACCGTGTTTTTGGGAATACGTTACAAAATGCATTTTAATTCGGGTATTCAGTGTTCTGTAGCGAAATACATGTATTCTTTAAGTATACACGTCGTCACTGAATATTGATCTGATTCTGCCCCACCCACTTTTGCCATAAACGCAACTAAACCACACGTTCTTTGTGATGGTGCGTCTGGTTATGCAGGAATCCCGTTCAATTCCACGGAGAATTTCAAGTTTTGCCCCTAAAAGCTGATATAAAGTTTGTTCATTGGTGTAAAATTTTATATTTTCTCTGGAGGCTCCATATAGAAGATCGGCAAAAAAAAACAAACAACCCGAATGACGATAGCGGCGGCCACTGCAACTTCCGAAATGAGGTGGATAGCGGCCTTTGTCGTGTTAGCGCGTTGTCGGCTGCACTCTCCGTTGTTATTTTACCAAATTCAGCGTCCACTCCAAAGGCTAAATGAAGGAGCTAACACGAATATCTTTGCATTTATTATCTTTAACGTGTTTTAACTACCCGCAGAGCCTCAGCACTTTGCATTTAACCTGCTCTGGGCGTTAGCGTTAGCATTAGCAGAGACGTCAACGGCGGCAGTCCTCGCATCTGTGGGTTCTCATTCTGGAAAGTACAGAGTGGTCTGAGTACTTGTCAATACGGATACCTGAAAAATGTGCGGTATTCGTGGTTGTTTATGATTGAATCGAAATTTTAGCAACATGTTTCTGAAAAGCAGAGGTCAAATGAAGAACTGGGTTTACTGCCCCGCCCACTTTTGGACCGTGCTTTCTTTGTGTTCGTACTTCCGACTAAGCGAGAATCCTAGGTTTTCCGGAATTTAAGAAAAGAAAAACATTTTGTTGCTAAAATCTGACGTAAAAGGTTCATTCGCTCAACGTTTTATGCGACCAACACTGCAACGATTCTCTGGAGGTTTTAAAACGACTCTGTAATTCATATAAAACGTATTTGCGGTCAAGATCGGAAGCCCCACGCGAGAAAATACAACCCGGATAACGATGGCGACGCCCACGACAACTTCCAGAACAAGGTGAATCGCACAGGTCAAATGAATAACAGGGTTTATGACGGGCATCCGGTCTTAAGGCAGAAGAAAAGTATTAAAAATCACTGAGCAGAAGTGATTTTTATTTTTAAATGCTTCCAATTTGGCCTGTATTCGCAGACGTCAAGTGAAGATCTGCTGAGTCAAAGTCCAAGTACTGCACCACAGACGGAAAAAGAAATATTTCCATTCATCACTCAATATGAATTTGCATTAGCCGCGCTGCGCTAACAAACAGCCCACCACTCATAAAAACGTAACTAATCACAAGCGATTTTGCAAAATTGTCCATCAGAATGAGCTACTTTAGTGTTACATACAAACTGAGTCAAACTGATGCACATGTGGCCAAACCCAACACAGCCGTGAATGGGAGAAATGATTTCAGCTCTTGGTAATCACGGCTTAATTACATATTCAGCCTCCTCTCTCTGCTCCTTCCTCCCCTCTCCCACTCGCACCGCTCCATCCCTCCTTTGGCTCGTCTTTACGGCCAGACGTTTGTCACTTTGCCACCTCCTTATGGCGTCCTCTCTCCTCTCTCCTCTGCCTCTCGCGCCGTGTGAAGCTTTTTTTTTTTTTCTTCGATTCTCCGTTGTTTAAACAAGCCCGTTCTTCCTTCGTCCACCATCTTGCTTCACCTACTCAGGGAATTCAGGCATAACTAAACACAATCACGTCCCTTTGAGTGCGTTCACGATTTACGAGTGCGTGGGGTTGACACAATAAGGGCAAAGGGAGCGCGCGCGGTATGGAGCTTCCGGTTGACGAGAACGGCCCAAGCGCGTTTTAAAAAAGCATGTGTACATAACATTGTACGCTGCATGAATGTTTCAACGCACAAACATAATTAAGACCAATGCATTCGCCAAGCTTCATTTGAAAGATTTATAGCCGGAAAATGCTGTAACTGGCAACCGCTCTGTCCCGGGCGATTATGCAAATGTAAAAGTATTTGATGTGAAATTAGAATTCATATAGCGTCTTGTTGCTATTTACTGAAACCACTCGGGTAAAATCCGAGCACTTCAACCGCGCAGTTATTCCCCAACTTTTACAGTTAGTTAGTCATCGAGTTTTGACTTTTTTTTGCGCTGAAACAAAATGTCGATCTTGTAAACATTTGCTAGACAAGATTATCTGATAAAAGGATTAGATAAACACATAAACCGAAGTGGATTAAGTGAGTGCGACGTCATTGTTCGCGTTCAGCTCCGGTTAAATGACGCTAATCGAGGCTAACGGTTATGGCGGCGAGTTTGGACCCGAGTTACATATTTGGAATTCCGACCGCGAGTGTCATAGCAACCAAAGAGCCAATCCGGAGCGAGGATGTGGAAGGTAACGCCGCTTCTCGTCCGCATGGCTGGTTTAGCAGGGAGCGGACGCTTAGCAACGCTGTCAATCAAACCTGTTGCTAACGCTAGCGAGATTTGCCTGTTATTAATGGGTCATATCTTGATTTACAGACACGATAGCGAAATAAAAACACCAAGATCATGTAGAGCGGGTTAATACGCAGATTTTCTTTCCTGTGTTAAAAAAAAAAAAAATGTGAAAGACAGTATATTGTGTGTATTGTGTGTATTGTGCGTCCAGTGAAAAGCCGTGGCATTTACCTTCACTGCTTCACGTTGTCGTTTTAGTCCAAAGCTGTCAGCGCAGCTCTTGGGCCTGACCTCCGCTGCTGGTCCGATTCTGACACAGGTCGCAGCCTCGTCCGACACAAACCGAGTATTTTTCTGTATTTAAATGCGTTTGTGAAAAGATTGCATAACACAACGTGCGTCTCCTGTGATCAGCTGAACTGGGGGCGGCAGTGGAACAGTGGTTAGCGCGCTCATCCTGCAACTCAAAGGTCGTTTTGCGCTAATGTGTGCTGCTGTTGTGTCCTTGGGCAAGACCGTAGACTGTAAAAGAAGTGGAGTAAGTGAGTGCGACGTCATTGTTCACGTTCAGCTCCAGTTAAATGAAGCTAATCGAGGCTAGCGGTTATAGGAGCGAATCTGAAGACGAGTGCCATATTTGGAATTCAACCGCGAGTATCATAGCAACCAAAGAGCCAATCAGGAGCGAGGCTGTTGAAGGTAACACCGCTTCTCGCCTGCACAGCTGGTTTAGCAGGGAGCGGGCGCTTCGCAACGCTGTCAATCAAACCTGTTGCTAACGCTAGCGGGTGCAACCGTGGGGAAAAAAGGCGCCTGATTTGTCTCGTATTAATGTTTATATCTTGATTTACAGACACAATAGCGAAATAAAAAAACTAGGATTAAGTAGAGAGAGTTAATACGAACATTTTAAAACCAAAATGACGAGCCTGGCTTTTCTAATTTAAAGTGAATCAGAGACGATGGAGCCGGAAGTGCGCCCATGATCACTTCTTATTTGTAACGCGGCGGCTAGCAGGTTAGCTACGTCCATTTATATAAACAGTCTATAGATAAAACGCTGAGGTCAAATCTTGGCACTTCTTCCACACAATTATTCCCCAACTTTTCACCTTTTTTTTGACAATCTTTTGCACTGAAACAAAATATCTCTCTCGTAAACATTCGCTAGAAACTCCAGGACTAAGACTTGCAGAATGAACACAGTCACCCAGCATGTGCAGAGACAGGCAGAGGAGGCATGTGGGCAGTTTGTATATTCAAATTTGCCTTGTACATTGAAAGAGAAAGAGAAAGGCTGGAGGAGTTTGTTGAACGAGTGCAGGGCAAAGGCACTGTTTAAAGGGAAGTGGGTAAAGGGAAAAAAAAGGGAAGAGCCGGTCTCGTGTAATGAAGAACACTGACTAATCCCACAGAGACGTAACAATTCACTCTCAAGACAACATTAAAGAGCCAGTGGCAGGATGAGAGTCGGCTTTTATGGAGTGAAACTGAGCAAACATCAAGCTAACACTGCACTGGGGATACAGAGTTATTCGTAATTACACTAATGACAGGGTATGACTCGCTATGTTGAAATGAAAGAGGTGGGGTGAGTCAATGAACCTGTTTAACTCGTTTTAGATCAATATTTTTTACGATGACCAGCGTGTTAGATAATAAAACATACTTTGGTTGTGTCTGAATGTCTTCCCTAGCCCCTTATCCCTCATTTACTCCACAGACCTGTGCTCTTTTACGGACTTTTCTTTGTTCTGTCATAAATAACGATCCGATTGAACTGGCACACGAGTATTTAAGGGCTGATAATAATCATACAAGTGTTTGTGAAGCGGGATGTCATGTAAACAGACTGGATTATTCAGCTTTTGGTCTGAGATGTGGAAATTCTCGCTCTGTTAGCAGCTCAAGCTAACGCAAACGGCTAACGCTAGCAACTTTACAAAGCAACGGTTTATTTAAGATCAACAGTGTGATAAACCAGCGCTTCTATCTGCTTCATTCAGTCGTGTTGTGTCCAGTTAAAAACCTGTCGCTGTGCTGTTGTTTTTCCAACTTTCACAATGCATTGTGGTCTACGCTAAACAGCCTAGCGACCACTGATGCCCACTACTTTTCAAGGTGCATTGTGGGAAATTTTGAGTACACTATTTTCTCACCAACTGGACATTTGGACACCTCTAAAAACAGTGTGACATCTAAATAGCGCCCTCTGTAGGCAATAGTGTGGACATTTGGACACAGGCTTTGTCGTCTTTAAGCTCATATCGTAATAATAAAAATGTTGTAAAAACATATATATAAAAATAATACAAAAATAATAGTAAAAAATAAAATAATAAATTAAATAATAAATTAAATAAATACATTAAAAATAACAACAATAATAAAACAATTTTAAGCTCATAGTGTAATAATAAAAATGTTGTAAAAATATATATAAAATAATACAAAAATAATAATAAAAATTAATAACAATAATAATAATAATACATAAAATAAATACATTAATAATAAAAATATGATGTAGAATTTGTCTTTTTTAAGCTCATACTGTAATAATAAAAATGTAAAATATATATATATATAAAATAATACAAAAATAATAATAAAAATAAAATAATAATAAAAATATATAAATAATACAAAACAGTTAAATAAATACATAAAAAATAATAACAATAATACAAATGTTGGTAAGGCAGCATTGAAACCTCTCTGTCTTGCAGTTGGTTCCTGGTGTGAAATGCTAATAAACAGAAGTGTAGGCTCGTCTGTGGGTGTTATGAGTAATTAAAACAGGCACTTGGCCATTCAAACGCAACACAGCACCTTTTAACGGCATTCACCAGCGATTTGAAAACTCAGCTCGTTCGAATCCTCGCTGTTCCCACCTCTCGTCCTCCGTTTCTCTCTTTCAACATGTGCCGCTGCTCCACATTATCTTTGTTGATGCAGTGGTTTGTATTGATTGCCATTTACTCCCACGGCTCGCTGTGTGATGCCAGACTCGCTCAGCCGCTCTCAGGCAGGCAGAATATTCAGTTTTGTTTTGTAATTAAATAACCCAACCAGAATACATAAATTACATATAAACACGTCATGATCAGCAGTGGAAAAGTAATCCAGGAGACGACGAGGTACTTGATGAAGTGCGCTCTCGTAGGCTTTGGTGCGTTTCCACTTAGCGTCCAATTAAGTCAGCGCCCCCTGTCAACATTTGGGCTAATTTTGCTCATTTAATTTCAGTGATAACAGGTTTCATGTTAAGTGGTTTGAGCTAATACAGCAGCATGACGGGAAGAAATCAATTTTCTCTAAAGGTCAAAGAGCTGTTCCTTCAGTGAACATGGGTGTTACATGTTCGAAATAGTGTACAAATTTGTTATTAAAATGCCCTTTCTGTGAAACGACATTATGTTAATTCACATGATACTACGAGTAGACCAACAAATTAGTTTCCGGAAATGTTGCAAGAACAAGGATTAACGTTGAAGCTCACGTGGAAGCAAGTAAATAAATCAGTTCAAATTCTGACCCAGTATTTTGTATTATTTTTTTTTATTTATTTATTTTTTACTATTATTGATTTATTTTATGTTTTTTATTATTTTATTATTTTATTTTAGCTTATTTTTTATTATATTAATTTTGCTTATTTTTTATTATTTAAATTGTATTATTTTTTATTATTATTTTATTATTATTATTTTATTTTTGCTTATTGTATTATTATTATTATTGTTATTATTATTATTAATCAATTTATTTATTTATTTATTTTTACAACATTTTTATTATTACACTATAAGCTTAAAGAAAAATCCTGCCTCCACAGTATTCCCTACAGGGGGCGCTATTTGCGGATCACGCTGTTTTTAGTGTTGTCTAAATGTTCATTCAAGCATTACGGGAACAATGTTATACAAGATTTATGACATAAGGCAGTGTGTAGTTCAGCTAAAAACTTTATGCTAATGTAAATGTAAAATGTGTTAAGTGTCTTGCCCAAGGACAAAATGATCGCATTCATCTGTGGGAGCTGGAATCTTACCGCCAACCTGTGCGTTAATGGACAAACACGCTACCAACTTAGCCACGTTGTCCATATTTGCCATGTATGCTACGTGCTATCGTGCTAGCTGTGCATTGGCTGTATATGGATAAAACTGTCTGAACGAAAACCGCTTTACCGATGATGTTTATGTCTAGAGTGGGATTCGAACCGACAACCTGTGAGTGCTATGGTGCTAACGCTGCACTGGCTACATATGGATAAAACTGTCTCAAAGATAATCCCAAACTCCAAGCTGTTTTTCAGTCATTCCTATTCCCTTTTCACTCTTGAAAGCTAAAATCTACTTTTGGTCTCGCACTCTTCTGTCTTTTGTGTTTAGCACAAAGGCACGACAACAATCCCACTTCCGCTGGCCTGTTTCTCATCATCTCTCAAACCTGTATTGTCACATAGCAGAGGCAGAACAGCTCCAAAACACTATTTATCAGCGCGCGCGAAATATATGTCAGCCACAGTGGAACACGTACGGCGTCAAAGTCCACACTGCGACGGAACAGGGAGCCAGCGTTCAAAGGGATCACATGAAAAGAAGAGAGTGATGAAAGACTACACATCCCTGGGAGAAAATGAGAGCGGGGGTGACAGAGGAAGACATACGAGAGAACCCAGGACGCCTCCAGTCTTTTTCTATACCAGCGCGGCATCATGGGAGTCCGAGCTACGTTCAAAAACGCGATCAGCTGATGTATCCAGCGCTGATGTTTGATTACGTTACAACGCCACTGCTCTGAGCTACGAATGACAATGAAGTACACAGGGCTGGGAAGTGACTCCAAATACTATTCTACGGACTATTTCTGAGTAACTATATTCTGGTACAGTTACTCTTTCATTTGGTCCTTTTCAGACGATAAGGCATATATGTCAAGATCAGGCCCGGGGGCAAAATCTGGCCCGTGATGTAATTATATTTGGCCCGTGAGATCATAGCAAATGTGCATTAGAGCCGGCCCGACAGTATATAGCTCATGTACCACTGATACTACAAATCCCAGAATGCTTTGCGAGTACGCTGGTGTGTAGTTGAGACCGGGTAGTGCTCCTCCTTTTCTGTTGACGCTCATTAGCGACCAAGCTAACAGTCACCTCAGCGAAATTAGTTACTACAGAAAGACACATGATTTATTTTCCTTATTCTCTTATTTCATTTTAGTTTGTAATATCAAGCTTGAGTTGTTCCAGATTTTGTCTTTAAGCAAAATTAAAGTTTGTTTCCGTATGAAAAGGCTAAAAATTATCGGGTGCTATCAGTTTGTCAATAAATACTGAGTTTGTCCCTTGATTCCTTGATTTGTCTCAGTTTTAAATTTTTCTCCACTGTGAATTTGAGTTTGACACCCCTGCTTTAAGAAATACATGGCAGTACTACTATCATGCAGTTTTTGGCTTTGAACTGCGCAGTATTAGTGAGAATAAGGCAAACACGGCTCTTAAAGTGTTTGCAAAAAATATAGCAGTTTGTAGTTATGATGTGTAGTATTTTTGTCACTAAAATGTAACGCAACCCTGTGTAGAAGTATTCCAAGTGCTCAGAATACAGTACTCGGATTGGCCCATGTCACAAAATACATTTCAATTTGTGTATTTAGTACTTAGACACACAGTGGGTGAATGTTTAACAGAACTTAAACTGAACAGTACTGATGACGTAGCTTCATATTCTTGGGTTTTGCTCATGGTTATTGATCTAAACCTGGGGTGTCAAACTCAATTTCACCGAGAGCCAATTTGCATTAAAAAAAAAAAAAAAAAAAGGCTCTGTAATTGCCTAATCTACTGATAAACTGACATTTTAAGACAGTCATACATTTTAATTTATCTTGTCGCGGCCACATAAAATGACATGGCGATCCAGATTTCGCCCCTGGGCCTCGAGTTTGACACATGTGATCTAAACTATATAGGCTAGAATAATAAAGCAGCTTTTACTTTCATATAAATAGGTTTTTCACACGTGTTGGAGAAGTGTGTTTATTGTGTTTATTTTGATAATTACAACCAAACGGAACTATATTTATGAGTAATAAAGTGAGGTTTTGGTAAAAAGGTCAAGTGGTCACGTTTTTATACAGTGGTGCCTCGTTTATCGCACGGGTTACGTTCTAAAAATGTTATGTTCTATATGTTTTTTTGCTGTAAAACCCCTCACCACACACTTTATACACTTTTCTCACACAGGTGTTTACATTTTCTCACATTTCTCTCTCGTTTAAACTCTCTCAAAGTTCAAACCTTCGTAGGCGCAAACAGAGAAGAGAATGGAGGAGAAGGAAGGAAGGAAAGAAAGAAACTTAAATGGTAGGATGAAGGAAAGCATTAGGAAAGGAGGGAACTAGGAGGAAAAGAAGAAAAAGAAACAGAGAAAAGCATGGGATGGAGGATGAAAGACAGAAAGAAGAAAAGAAGGAATAGTGGATAAAGAAAGAAAGGAATGAATAAAACCGGAATGGTAGGATGAAGGAAAGAATTATGAAAAGAAGGATGTGGAAAGGAAAGAACAGAGAGAAACGGAAGGAAGGAAAAGAAGGAAAGAATTTTCTCACATTTCTCTCTCGTTTAAACTCTCTCAAAGTTCAAACCTTCGTAGGCGTCTTTGTCGGTGCAGAACGTTTCATCGACGTTGTGGGTTTTGTCGGGGAGAAAACAAATTGCAAACGTACAGCACTTCAGAGTCACACTGCGATCCAACGTTTATGTAAATTTCAGGACGAAGAACACAATGCACGTTCATACGATGGAAAAAAAGCATGAAAAATTGCGCTAAAAAAACTGTGAAAGATGAACCGTGTTATAGTAAGGGACCACCGTATAGTCCTTTCCACCTTCAAGGCATTTAAAGCACTTTACATCAAGGAATCACTCACCCATTCACACACCAGGGCACACAGGCACTGGGGACGAGCTGGGTTGTGTGTCTTGCCCAAGGACACAGTGACAGCATTCATCCGTGGGAGCTGGAATCGCACCAGAGGGTCAGTGGATCTGACCGCTCAACCAATTATGTTTATGTCGAGAACGGGATTTGAACTGCCAACCTTCAGATCAGTGGTTAGGCATCTTCGGCCAGATCCCACAGGTTGGCGGCGCGATTCCAGCTGGGATCGTGCCGCCAACCTGCGTGTTAATGGAAAAACACTCTACCAACTTAGCTACGTTCTCCGTATTTGCCATGTATGCTACGTGCTATCGTGCTAGCTGTGCATTGGCTGTATATGGATAAAACGATCACCGCTCTACCGATGACGTTTATGTCGAGAACGGGAATCAAACCGACAACCTGCGAGTGCTATGGTGCTAGCGCTGCACTGGCTACATATGGATAAAACTGTCTCAAAGATAATCCCAAACTCCAAGCTGTTTTTCAGTCATTCCTATTCCCTTTTCACTCTTGAAAGCTAAAATATACCTTTGGTCTCGCACTCTTCTGTCTTTTGTGTTTGGCACAAAGGCACGACAACAATCCCACTTCCGCTGGCCTGTTTCTCATCAGGAAGAACAGCTCCAAAACACTATTTATGTCAGCCACTGTTGAACACGAACAGCGTCAAAGTCGTTGAGTCCTTGGGCAAGACTCTTAACCCCACGTCGGTCGCCATCAGTGTCTGTGGCGTTCGTTTCTTGGCGTAAACGGCTTTGCGAGTCTCGAAAGTGGAAAATCGTTGTATAAAAATGTCACCGTTTGCGATTTTCTAAACAGATTGAACCGTTTACCCTTTAAAACTATTCATAATGTCGTAATGCCGGTGCTAATTTGACCTTTTCAAACATAACGGCGTTTACTGTGCATTCTTTGACGAAACGCTGAGTACTTTTGTTGCTAACGCTAAACAGGTGGCGGTGTTGCTATGACGCCGAGTTGGGAGGCGGGTCCCAGCGCCACCATTTGAACTAATAGATGTTTTATGTGTGCTCCCGGGAGTGCTCTTCCTTGACAGTCTGTTCATCCAATCAAGGTCCACCAGGGAAATGCTTGTCACCACGGAGACAGGCTGCGCGGCCACTAGGGCATTGTGGGATACGTTAGTCCTCCAGCATATAGACAAGCTGCCAGGGCTGATAGATGAGAGACTGGATTTATACGCCTCTCTGTTCCCCTCTGGTCCGTGGTTCACCATCTACTCCATTTGCTTTGGTGTTGTTGTGTGGCTAGAACATTGGTGACACTGAAAAACTACCATGAACAGTTGCTTTTCCAATTCAGTTTCTTCGTATTTTATTCCAACTACAGACGCTGTTATTGTATTCAGTTCAAAAATACCCAGCGCAGTTTTCAATCTCAAAAAAACCTCTTCTGCAAAATTGACTTTTTTAAATCTTATAGCTGCTTCCTTCGCTTTTACCCTCTTGAAGTTGTTTTTTTCGGAGTGATTCATGTTTGAGTAATCTTTAATCGCTTATTTTCAAGACGCCATTTTGCCGATCAATGCCCGTTTCATTGCCGCTGGTACACGGCCACTGTGACGTAATCAATGATACTCGTAGGATTCCGCAGCGTCTCGTAGTTATTTTGGTAGTACAGCGGTCACTCGTTTATCGCGGGGGTTATGTTCTAAAAATTGGTATTCAGCTTTATTTTTTACAGTTATTCTCTGTGTTTTTGTCTGTAAAACCCCTCACCACACACTTTATACACTTTTCTCACACAGGCGTTTACATTTTCTCACATTTCTCTCTCGTTTAAACTCTCTCAAAGTTCAAACCTTCGTCGGCGCAAACAGAGAAGAGAATGGAGGAGAAGGAAGGCAGGAAAGAAAGAAACTAAAATGGTAGGATGAAGGAAAGCATTAGGAAAGGAGGGAACTAGGAGGAAAAGAAGAAAAAGAAACAAAGAGAAAAGCATGGGATGGAGGATGAAAGACAGAAAGAAGAAAAGAAGGAATAGTGGATAAAGAAAGAAAGGAATGAATAAAACCAGAATGGTAGGATGAAGGAAAGAATTATGAAAAGAGAGATGTGGAAAGGAAAGAACAGAGAGAAAGGAAGGAAAAGAAGGAACGAATTTTCTCACATTTCTCTCTCGTTTAAACTCTCTCAAAGTTCAAACCTTCGTCGGCGTCTTTGTCGGTGCAGAACGTTTCATCGACATTGTGGGTTTTGTCGGGGAGAAAACGAATTGCAAACGTACAGCACTTCAGAGTCACACCGCGATCCAGCGTTTATGTAAATTTGTCTGAACACATTCTGTACTGGACAGGAGACACGGCACGGAGGAGACTGATGGACAATGGTCTACAGTCCAACAGCCAATCAGGACGCACGACACAATGCACGTTCAGACGATGTAAAAAAAGAAGTGAGGTTCATCTGCGGGAGTCTTCTTAATCTTTCAGTCAAGTGCTGCTTCTCTGACGCACCTGTCGCCCAGTCAGGTGTGCAGAATCTACACAGAAACGAGCACAAATGAAAAAAAAAAACCCTCTGCTACTCGCTAATGTGATGTGCAGCTATCCATAGGGGGCGCCAACAGCTCCACGGAGCTTTGTCGTGATGACGTTTACAGCAACAACGCAGAAATCAGCGAACTTTTTTCTTTTATTAAGTCGTTTTAGATGAATATTGCGATTTAAAACGTCTAAATTAAAACATAATAACAGACAAAAGCACAATCGATCTGCTCTGACTATAAATGTGAACCAGATACCGACACAAACCATTTCCGGTTTATTCTCACGAGTAGAAAATGTCCCGGACAAAACACGAAATCAAAATTCCAATTTCCAGTTCAGCCCAAAAATAACCAAGTTCCTCTTTTGGCAATTTTCATTTGAACTTCATGTGTTTGTTTTTTTTCGTTTTCCAACATACTTTCCATCACAGCTTCCATAATCAAGACGTCAACACTGGCAAATTGATTCCCGTAGCGTCTTGGCGGTATCGTAAATGTATTCATAAGCGGTCGTGATTAGCTGGGAGTTCGTCCTTGCAGCTGCAGCCTGAGATCACCGTTATCAGGAGTAACCTCGCCAGCACAAAGACTCGTCTCTTTTCATTATATCTGCCTCCGGCTCACCTTCAAAACCTCTGCTGCGCCCCGTCCCTATCGTCTTATTAAGTCAAACAATTAGTTGTAACAAATTTAATGACGCCTCCGGTTTCCCTATCAGAGAACTGCAGGGAGGGAGCAACATGTCTGCAGCAACTGGTGTTTTCTTAAGCACAATTCATTTGCATTTTCAAAGTGTCTGACCGGACGTGATAATTGAATGTGCCGTCTGCTTTTTAAGTCCAAACACATATTTTGCTTGACTGGCAGATGCAACGAGATCAGTCGAGATGGATATCGAAACTACGTCTCCGCACTCACTCACGGTTTGGACGAATTCATGATTTTTACCCATTTGTTGATCATTACTAATTCATACATAAAATTGACGCTTGTAAATTGAGATATTACCGTATTTTCTGGACTATACGTCGCTCTGGAGTATAAGTCGCACCAGCCAAAAGTGCATAATAATGAAGAAAAAAAAACGTATAAGTCGCATTTTTTGGGGAAATTTATTTAACAAAATCCGAGATCAAGAACAGACATTTTACATTTAAAGGCAAGTTATAATAAAAAACAATAAAATAGAGAACAGGCACATGAAGCACAGACAGAACTGAACACGTGTCTGGTTTGTTAACGTAAGATATTAACAGTTAATCAGATAAATAAAGCAGAAAAAACAAGCATAAAGTTTACTCTGGATCTCAAATCTCCAAATCAATAAATCCATTGTGTTCTTCATCGTCGGTGTCACTTCTGAACAAATCCAGCAACTCCAGAAGTCGCTTCATCAGACTCAGCAGAATATGATTTTCTTTTAGGGGCGTTTTTGTTCAGTTTTTCTCAGTTGTCTTTTAAATTACCGTAATGTTGAAATTTAAGTTTTTCAGTGGTACAGGAGGAGTAGATACTGGTACACGAGCCTAAAATGCTCGTCAGTGTGACAATAACAATAATAACGAAGATGTGACATTATATATTTAAATAATTTCACATATAAGTCGCACCCCGGACAAACTTATAGTCTGGAAAATACGGTACAATGTGGATTTTTGTGATCTTTGAATCAGCCAATCTTCAAATATCACTGGATCTTACCGTGCGCTTGTCTATATTTTAATAATTTCACATATAAGTCGCACCCCCGGACACACTATGAAAAAAAGAGTGTCTTATAGTCCAGAAAATACGGTAGTCTGTAACATCTCCAAACCTCAAAATGCTCTGTTCCACCTTGTGATGTTATGAAGTGGTAGTTTTCAAGTTAACAGCTACTTTTTACCTTTTGTTCAGCAGAGATTGGCAATTCCAGAGCTGAAATCATCCAAATAATTGTAGAAATGAAGGTGTGTGGAGTTTAAAAACATAATGGAGCACTTTCTGTATCACCACATGATGACATCACAAGGTGGAACAGAGTGTTTTCAGTTTATGAGAAGAACTCAGAGTGTTTGTGAATGAAACAAAACACAACTCCAGGTCTGTTTTTTGATGAGGAAACAACATTATAACAGATCAGAAAACTGTAATATTTTCGCTTTAACGCACGATTAGAATGACCTTTAAAATCTACACATTTTGGGTAAGAAACTAAATTATCTCTTGTTTATTCGCGCGATACGGCGGGTAAGTTATCTAACGTAAACCCGCACAATCAAACTCCGCACTTTCTCGCTCTGTATACGGTCTCACCACTACTACAAACGCGTAGTACTACAAAAAAAAACTACAAATACGAGCGCACGCATTAAACCGAGGTCACGTGATAAAGTACTGGCTTCAAACCCGAGTCCGTTTTCAAGACAACGCGGTGATGTATGAGGCTACGGGACTCGGGTTTACACACACATACGCGCACGCAAACGCACACGAACGCACACACGGCACACGCTACGCTACCACATTCCAGGTCAGGGAATGCTACAAGGGAAATCCCAGCTGGAAATCCCAAATTATACTCCTATTCCTGGGGTCGCGGGAGAATTCCGGAGGGTCTGATCTTGTGGGAACCTAAAGTGATGCGAATAGTTATGGATAATTTATATGTTGCGTAACACGAGCGCGGGGCCTTGTTATTGTTATAGATGCACAGGCGCTGCAGGGGGGTTTGCGGCAGGAGGACGTCCCGTGGGTCTGGTTTAGTGCAGGTGACGGCCATGTTTTAAAGCGGTAAGGCACTCGGCTAATTGGGCCCTTGGTACCACATAATCGTAGTTTTCACGTGCGTGCGGTAAAAGCTTAGACAGCACGTTTGAATAGAGTTTACTTTTGTCCAACAATTGAATCAGCCGTGTGAAAAAACGCAGATGTTAAACGGCCCGTATTACATAAAATCGCCCAATTTATACCAATTTTTTCTGATTTATGTCGTAATGTCTGGTACTTACGGTGGTACTTTACTGGTAATTACGGAGGTAGTTACTGTGGTACTTGCGGTGGTCCTTTGGCTGGTAATTCTACACATACTTACCAGTATTTTGTACGCCTAATGATAGTATATTCTAAAATATTGTGTATTAAATCACTAGATACCACTGTAACTAACACTATAATTAACCATTCACTTAATACGACATGTTAGTAAAAGTACCCGGACTACTACCAATAACTATTAGTGTAAGTAGCACTTCTTGTACCGCTATAAGTACCGCTTTAAGTATCACAAAGTACAGTTGTCCCTCGCTATAACAAATGTGTTCAGCCAAAAGTGTGACTCTGAAGTGCTGTATGTTTGCAAGTTTTTTCTGTCGATGAAACGTTCCGCACCGATAAACGCACCTATTTTTTTTTTTTTTTAATCTACGAAGGTTTGAACTTTGAGAGTGTTTAAACAAGAGATTCAAAGCTTTTATTGACAAATGTACAATAAAGAAACACGTTTTTCTATATAATTAAATTCATACTTTGTTGTCCACACTGGATGCCAAAGTATATAAAGAAAATTCGATGTAAAAAAACAAAGCATATACAAAATAATCAAATAACTAATAGTGCAAATTATAGAAAAAATATAGAAAAAAGATGAAAAAATCAGAGAGAAATGTGAGAAAATGTTAACGCCTGTGTGAGAAAAGTGTATAAAGTGCGTGGTGAGGGGTTTTACAGCAAAAAACAGAGGATAATTACCTAGTACGGGTTATTTTTAGAACGTAACCCCCCACGATAAACGAGGGACCACTGTACCTCTATTAGTTACACTATACAAGTCCCAGCCAAAGTACTGGTAAGTATCAGTATAATTACTAGCAAAAGTACCACCACAGGAACTACCACTGTAAGTACCTCGTAAGTCCCGGACGTATTTTAAAGTGCTACCTATGCTACAAACAGACCTGGAGTTGTGTTTTGTTTCATTCACACATGTTTAACGCACAAACCCTGCAGATTTACACTTTTCTTCTTCTCTCAAACTGAAAACACTCCGTTCCACCTTGTGATGTCATCATGTGGTGATACAGGAAGTGCTCCCCTGTGTTTTTAAACTCCGTACAGCTTCACTAGAATCATCTGGATCATTTTCCGTCGTGGAATTTCAAATCTCTACTGAACTGAAGGTGAAAGACACGCGCGAATGAAACAAAACGCAACTCCGGCTGTGTTTTTGATGATTTAACGACATCATAACGCGACTTAAAGCTCACAACTGTCCATTTTTTGGGGTAATAAGGAGGCTTTAAATAAGACGAGCGTAAACGGGGCTAACCACGTGTCACTGCTAGCTGTTGTTCGCTTGTTTTCTTCAGGGTTACGGTGCCGCGCCATGACTCACAGATGTGTCAGAGCGCTGGTCAAAAAAGGTCCCGGAGTGCCTGGGCGATTATGACGTTTTCACCTCCTTCCTTCGCCCGTGTCGGTGTCAGAGCCGCTCGTGAGGCCGGTTCTACTCTGAGCTGTGCCTTGTGGGTAATTCTCGCACGTATCAGGACTCTGTTTGTACTGTAGAGATGTTAAGTGCAGTGTTTGGGAGCGCTTAGCTAAATGTTTACACTGTACACTCCCGATATAAGGCTGTATGTTTGCGCCTGCGTCTGGGGGGATGTTAGCCTCGCTGGCATCGGAGCAAGATTTTCCACTGAAAATAACAGATTGGGAATGACAACAGATGAAACTTAGATTAAATGTGTGTAACTAAAGCGTATATTTATTTTCAGATCCAAAACCACATGAATAAGTTTTCCATTTTGTTTTTTTTCCTGCACAAGCAATCCACATCCTCTCATAGGCGTAATATTAGACCCTATTTTAATCGACCGAGGTTTAGTTTGTTTTCTCCTTGACAGTTTGGTCTGCTCACTAGCGCCTCAGAGTGGTCACGTGATGTTGTTGTGTCGTGTCCGGTCAGTTGATTTAAACAGGTTTTGGTCGTACTGCATCCACCGGTACGAAGACAGCGCCAACGTGAGCGGAAATGTGACCACGGGACGTTAAACCGGGACGAGGGGGCCTTTTTGCTGTCACACACCTGGGATACTGTCCTGAAGAAGTTGGACTGCAGATGGCGTTGTCGTCCTGCCTCCACTTTTAGGAAGACGGCGCCAAAACCTGCGGAAATCAGCTGACCATGACCACTGTGAGGCGCTAGTGAGCAGAACAAACTGTCAGGGATGAAAAAAACTAAACTTTGGTCTGGAAAAAGAAATAAATTATAGAAAGACCAGATGAAGCTCATTCTATGGACTAATATCAAAAACCAAAAGCTGAAGAAATGCCTTTCACAACTAAGTATTTTATGTTAATTGGACCAGATGCTTTTAATCAACATTAAAACTGAGTAAAAAAAGACAAAAATGTGTACTTTCTGATAGTACAGTGGTCAGTCAATACACAAGGCTCAACAACTTTCGCGGTCTCGCTGTTTTGTCGATTTTTTTAACTCTGAAGTGCTGTTTGTTTGCAATTTGTTTTCTCCCCGACAAAACCCACAATGTCGATGAAACGTTCTGCACCGACAAAAGCACCTGAACTTTGAGAGAGTTGAAACGAGAGAAAAATGTGAGAAAATGTTAACGCCTGTGTGAGAAAAGTGTATAAAGTGTGTGGTGAGGGGTTTTACAGACAAAAATAAAGCTGGATTCACAAGAGAATTTATTTTCAAGAGTAAAAGTCAATTATTTGTTATTAATACATGATTATACTGCAGTATTTTATGATATTGCCCATGCAGTGGAGTGGACAGTAGGGGGAGCTCTGGTTTCGTCCCACCTCATTAAACCTTTGATTTAAGGCTTGAACGATCGCTTTTGTTTTATTACTCAAGTTTTATTCCCATTCTCAGGGAAATATGTGTTTTTAATGTCCCCAAATATGAAGAAAAGCTGCATCATAATTAATATCTCGCATTAAACCACTGACTTGTTTTATTACCCAAGTTTTATCCTCGTTTTCAGGCGGCGTAGTCGTAACAGTACACAATCTTCTTTTGAAATTGGACTGGGGCCGTAACGGGGGTGAAATCGATGAAACAGTGAAACATCGGAGCCACAAACGCGCACGGATGTAACGTATTTTTGCTTTGAACGGCCACAAAGATGAAAAAAACGAAAGAGGAATTGTTATCAGATCTCTGTAAGCTCCGTACGCTGAGGCTGGAGCGCTCGCCGTGGCACAGATTAGCTTACACTGCATCTGCCGCAGCAACAAAGCGAGTTCAGGAGTGTGCGCGAACGCCGCCGTGGCCTATAGGGAGCCAGATACCAGCTATGGATCCTTGTGAATGGGCTCCGCGAGTGTACATGTGTGTGTGTGTGTGTGTGTATATGTGTGTTGTGTCCGCTCAGATCTGATATACGTCTCCATACTACGCTCGCAGCCAAAGCTCCGCCCCTCCCCCTGCGCCGAATCCACTGCAGAGATTGAGGCCAGTAAGCAGCACAAATCAGTTTAACTTCCACTCGGTTCTCGCCGCTCGTGGTCTTCTTTACAGTTTAGCCAAGAACATCCTGCGGTAGAACTCGTGTAGGTTCAAAAGAATCACTATCTGCGTCAATATTTACCCACATTAGCATAGCTTTGGTGTTAGCATAAAAGGAGAAGGATAGACCTGTTTTTTTATGCTTTAGTCTAATTTGTTTTAACCAGAACGTTTTATCGTGCGGGTTACGTTCTAAAAATAACCCACAATTGACGAAATCCGCGAAGTATCAGCTTTATTTTTACATTTATTCTCTATGTTTTTTGTCTGTAAAACCCCTCACCACACACTTTATACACTTTTCTCACACAGGCGTTAACATTTTCTCACATTTCTCTCTCGTTTAAACTCTCTCAAACTTCAAACCTTCGTAGGCGCCTTTGAACGTTTCATCGACATTGTGGGTTTTGTCGGGGAGAAAACAAATTGCAAACGTACAGCACTTCAAAGTCACACTGCGATATAGTGAGGGACAACTGTACATAAGCAAGTTACATAATCATAACTTGTTCGGAGCAGAAATGTGACTTGTTTTTGTGGAGATTAAAGAAAATATAAGTGTATTTCTTTTGATATTCGATAAATCATTTCATTTTTTATACAAATCTTAAAAAGTCTTGATTTTAAAACATTTTTTTGGGTAGAAGAAACCCTCTGGATGACGCTTATATTGATTAATATCAGTTGTGCACGCGCTATAAACCGATAAGATATGATCTCACGGGCCAAATATAATCACACCACGTGCCAGATTTAGCCCCGGGGCCTGACATTGACATATTTACTCTAGGGCAGGGGTGTCAGACTCATTTTCACGTAGGGTCACATCAGTGAAATGGTTGCTCTCAAAGAGCCAGATGTAAATGTAAGACAGTATAAATGTAAATAAATGTAATGTAAAATTTATGTAACTATTTTTTTTTATCTTGTTAATTAACTGTTTCTGTATTTATTACTAATTCAAGTTACAAATATTACATATGAATTTGCACAGATATGAAAAAATGGCTGTGTAACTGTGTCTCTCCTGATAAACTGATATTTTAAGACCGTCATACCTTTTAATTTAACTTGTAGCGGGCCACATAAAATGACGTGGCGGGCCGCATTTGGCCCACGGGCCTTAAGTTTGACACATGTGCTCTAGGGGATCTGTGGCATCACCAAATATGGAACAAAACTGAGCATCTGGAAAAGCTCTACATGAGATTATTATTATTTAAAAACAGATAAATAAACAATATAAGATAATTTTTTTGGATGTTTCGAGTGGGACAATTTGAGAATGACTAAAGTGGAGCTTACGCAGCGTGATACTGGTACATGTTTTCACTCCTTTATATTTCATTCTCATAATCCTCTTTTGACTTTGGCTTTTGGCTCGCGCTGAATTGATTTGTTCTGTTACTTTAGTGAATGGTTTTGCGCTAAAGCCAACACAAACAAAGCTTCTAACTCCACTCCGGTCCCACTGCACATTCAAAAGCGCTTCGCCTTTGCCTATTTCTGTTAATGGCGTCATATTCCCATTGCATCTGTACGTGTTTTTCCACTGCTGTGTTTTTCTGCAGCTCTCATTAAAAGAATAGACAGCGAAAAAAAAAAAAAAAAAAGCTGGAAAAATAAAGAATGATTTCAGACGAGTGGCATTTTAAGTCACGCTCTGTATAAAAGTATATTCTGAAGGACGCGCCGGGGCTGCTGATTTATTGATGGCGAAAAACAAAACAGCCACAGCGCGCTCCCACCGGACACTCCACAGACAAAATGGGAGATTAATTACCCAAAGTGCACCTCTGCGAGCCTCGATGACAGCTGAGACGCCCACGGTGTCCCGAAGTATTCAGAAGGGTTTGACCCGACCCGGGACAGATGCACATGAGTACACGAACTGTCAGGGCAGAGGCGGGTCACGTAAACGCCACGCGACCTCAACCTGGACGACGTTATTCTATTTTTCATACTATAAATGGAAAAATAACTATAATCTGAAAAAGTAACTGTAGCTGTACCAAATGAAAAAGTAACTGTACTCTGAATACCACTAAATGAAAAAGTAACTGTACTCTGAATACAAGCAAATAAAAAAAGTAACTGTAATCTGTATACCACCAATGAAAAGTAACTAACTGTACCAAATGAAAAGGTAACTACTCTATAAAAGTAACTGTACCCTAAATACAACCAATGAAAAAGTAACTAACTGTACCAAGTGAAAAAGTAACTGTACTCTGAATACTATAAATGAAAAAGTAACTGTAACTGTACCAAGTGAAAAAGTAACTGTACTCTGAATACCACTAAATGAAAAAGTAACTTTACTCTGAATACAAGCAAATAAAAAAGTAACTGTACTCTGAATACTACAAATGAAAAAGTAACTGTACTCTGAATACTAGAAATGAAAAAGTAACTACTCCAAAAAAGTAACTGTACTCTAAATACCATCAATGAAAAAGTAACTGTACCAAATTAAAAACTAATTGTACTCTGAAAAAGTAATTGTACTTCAAATACCATCAAATAAAAATGTAACTTAACTATAGCAAATGAAAAAGTAACTGTAACTTTAACTGTAACAAATAAAAAAGTAACTGTACTCTGAATACCACTAATGAAAAAGTAACTGTAATTTAAACCACCAAATGAAAAAGTCACTATGCTGAAATACTCAAAATTAGTTCTCAAAATACTCATAGTAGTACTCAGTTACTTCCTAACACTCTGTATAATGAGTCATAGTTCATAATTCCGCCTTCAGCACAGAAAAAGATCCAAACTTTTCTCATTTATCATGTTTATTTTATTTTATTTGCTCCAGACACGTGTGCATATTTTCGTCCAGTTTTAACCTGCGTTTGTTCTTATTTCTCGACTGACGGTAAAACACAGAGGCAGAGAAAGGGGCTCAGCAAAGCGTGAAATGGTGTGAGCTTTTACTACGGCGACGAGCCCCTGACCGCAAGCTGCAGCGGTTACCCACGGCAACACCGCGCTAACAGGACGGCATGTTGTGGAAAAAGCCGACAATGATCCTGCTCGGCCCTGCATACAGAACAGGTGGAAATGAGAGCGAACAAAAAGACTTAAAATACGACCGGGTAAACTGCTCCTCTACAGAATACTAAAACACAACGAACATGACCGGACTGGGATCATCAGGAGGGACGAAACTGGATGGAAAGACGCATAATGTTTCAACTTTTATTTATACAAAGTTGTTCAGAACTGATAAAATAAAAGAAAGAAATCATCCGAATGTTTTGTGGAGCTGGTACTTTTCTCTTAAAGTCACTACGGAACAACTTTGCGTGAATAAAAGTTGAAATATGACGAGACTTTATGGGTCAATTACGCCCCCGGTACATTGTCTAATGACATCGGATTTATACGTCAAAGCAGGATATCGACTGAACCGATATTTGGAAGCTGATATATTCGATCTGCTTTTTTACATTCAGCATTTTCAGTTCCAACAGTGATTTCGATTCTATGGCTTTTAAATATCAGCTGATGCCCGATATAAACCATTATCAGTGCAGAGACTGAAAACAGCATTTATTTTCATGGATTTATTAATTTCTCTTTGTTATTTGGGCTGATTTGAACCACATGAGTGTAAAAACAAACTATTTTTTACATTATTATATCCACATATGAGGATATTCGTTCTGTTTTAATAATTTTGATAAAACATTTGAATAATGATTTGCAAAAAACTGTTTATTAAGAGCCTGAAACCGCAATATTTGTCCTGAGAAAAAACAGTCGTGTTTCTTAGAACAATGTCTCATGTGAAGAGCTGCTGACAGGAGCATTTACAAAAAATATATATATTCTGAACATTCTAAACTCTTAAAAATATTCTGAATTGAACATTTTTGCATTGTTGCTGTTCTTCTTGTTTACAAAATTTGCCTTGTGGCTCTAGACGACCCAAAATGTGTCGTCCACATATGAGGACGCCGGGTCTCAGGAGGTTAAAATAAATAAAATACGACAAACCTGATCCATTTGTGTTATGTAACTGTTATTTTTCTCAAGTAACTACAGAACAATTGTGTATAAATGAAAGTTCAAACATTCTGACACTTTCCGGACCAGTTAACAGTCTTTATTACATCACTGAACCGATATTTCAGGATCTGCTTCGATATCTGATCCCTACAGAGATAAATCTGTGCAGGATGAGACCAAGATTAAAAGTGACGCTCCAAATGAAGTTGGAAGAAGTAAAAAAAAATAACAACTTGCAAAAGCAGAGAAGGGAAATTTGAGGAAAAAAATGCTTAAGGCTAAACTCTTTGTCTAATGATGCAGATAAATGAGATCACTTTATCACGAAATGACAAAAATAACATTAGTAATTACCATATTTTCTGGAGTTTAAGTCGCACCAGCCAAAAAATGCAGAATAATGAAGAAAAAAACATATATAAGTCGTGTCTGAGTATAAGTCGCCCCCAAATTATGAAAAAAAGTGCAACTTATAGTCCAAAAAATACAGTATAATGTGGATTTTTGCGATTTTCTTTATTATCTTCAAATATCACTGGATTGTCTTGTGTTTTTGTCCGACTCTCGTTCGTCCAACGACTCGACGAAGTACAAACGCTCCTCCCCAGACGCTCTGTGCAGTGACTAACTTCAAGGTAAATACCCCAGAGGAGCCACTTCTAATATCACAATCTCCACACGCCTCAAAATTACCACCAGCTTAACCACATTAGCTGCTTCATAGTTATCCATTAACAACATTTAACACGACAGGGAGAAAGGAGGGATGGAACACACGGAGAAAATGGAGGTAACATGAGGCCACAGGTGCTGCGTTTCATCTTTACGTATTTTTATTCTGCCTTTTTTTCGATTACGTGAGCACTGAGGTCTGAAATGATTCACAAAACAGCCACATTGGTCCATTTCGAACCAAATTAAAGTCAAAAAGAGCCAAAATGATTGATCGATTCATTTAAAAGAAGTAAGTCGACTGCAGAATATGTAACATTTTGTATTTATGGATGTATTTCAAGTGTTTTTAGCAGGTCTAGGGGAGAAAATTTGAGAAAAATCAATGTAATTTCCTCCATTTTGGTCAATTTTCTGTGTAATATTTACTCTGCAAAATGATCTTCTTATTATTCTTTCTGATTTTATCGATGGGATTTGCTCAGTAGAATGAAACTCGCTGCTCCAAACACGTTCAAATACTAACTTAACAAATAAAGTATAAACAATTAAAGTGCAAAGAGCCACACTAGAGGCTTTAAAGGCAATTTTGCAGGAAAAAAAATTACAATTCTACATGAAAAGTACTCCATTTACGAAGCTCGGTGAGTTTTAAAATGCAGAAAAAGGTTTATTCTTTGTTACAGCAGAGAAATATACTTACTTTTCTATCATAACAACATAGATTAAAGTAGTAACAGTGTGTACTTCTACTCAATATGACAGAATATACGAAAAAATACATGTACAAGAGATGATTTTTATTTGTTTATCTCAAAACATCCTCACTTTTATCCAGTGTTGGAAGGGAACGAAGTAAAAGTAGTAAAGTACTGCACTTAAGTAGAATTTTGAAGTATCTGTGCTTCACTAAAGTACATTTTACAGTGGATATTTTTACTTTTACTTCACTACATTTGAGAGCAGTATCTGTACTTTCTACTACACTACGTTTTAGAACAGAACTCGAAAGTAAAAAGTACTTTTCAGATGATTTGAGGGGTTATTTTTACCATGTTCATAGTAAGTTTTCGAGTTCAAGCTTCAGATTTGAGTAAAACAAAAATAAAAACACAAAATTAATTTAAAAAAACAAAGAAATTGTTACTGTTGAACAAAATATGTGTCATTTTTAATCAATATCACTTCATTTAACACGTGAAATACTTTTACTTTTCACTTTTAATGTACATTTTTAAACTTAATACTTAATACTTTTACTTTTACTTTTACTAGTAACTTTTCACCTCTGTATTTGTACTTTTACTTGAAAAAACTGAGTACTTCATCCTCCACAGCTCTTATCTGGTCTTTGGAGCTTCAGAACGATGAAATCTTAGCACTGTTGCCATGGAAACGGACCATTTAAAACCCTTATAATTATCTTTTCAATTGGAAAAAGTTCCTTAAAAAAAAAACACTTTTAACAGAAGTGCAGGTGCAATCGTGGAAAAACCTAAGCCAAAGGTAAATCCGCAGGACCCTTCGCGGTGACGGTGTGTTTTAAACTCGCTGTAATCCTTTAATCCCAACAGTCTCATAACGGATAACGCTTTATCTTTTGGGCTTATCACAAAGGTCCTCTCTGCAGCGCCGGGAATCGGGAACGTCGTGTCGTCCTCGTGGGAAAAACAGCACCGTTAATTTCAAGTTCGAAAACCTGCCAGCGATTTATGCCCTCTGCTTTGTCCCTGTTGTGAAAGACTAACGCGGGGGCCCGTCCCGTCACCGTCGCGCCGCTACAGCCGGACGCCACGGAAACAGAACAGTCATGTGATCAACCTCTGGACTCGGGTTTGATCGATATGAACGGGAAGAAACAGCCGCAGTGTTCTGAAGTGAATGTGTCTGTGTGTTATAAAGAAGCACCTGTCAGCGCCCTGCCCCTGTAACCGTGTTTGGAAAGGTTCAGAGTGTGGCATTAAACTCAGCTCACATTTATATAAACACATTTAAATTAAAGATAGAACAAGAGATTAACTCTGACTCTGAGGACTAAACCGGGAGTAAACCGGGACTAAACCGGGACTGAACCAGGACTAAACCGGGACTGAACCAGGACTAAACCGGGACTGAACCGGGACTGAACCAGGAGTAAACTAGGACTGAACCGGGACTGAACCGGGACTGAACCGGGACTGAACCGGGACTGAACCGGGACTGAACCGGGACTGAACCAGGACTGAACCAGGACTAAACCAGGACAAAACCTGAACTAAACCAGGACTAAACCAGGACAAAACCAGGACAAAACCAGGACAAAACCAGGACAAAACCAGGACTAAACCAGGACTAAACGAGAACTGAACCTGGACAAAACCAGGACTAAACCAGGACTAAACCTGGACAAAACCAGGACAAAACCAGGACTAAACCAGGACTAAACCAGGACTAAACCAGGACTAAACCAGGACTAAATCAGGACTAAACCAGGACAAAACGAGAAATGAACCAGGACAAAACCACGACTAAACCAGGACTAAACGAGAACTGAACCTGGACAAAACCAGGACTAAACCTGGACAAAACCAGGACAAAACCAGGACTAAACCAGGACTAAACCAGGACTAAACCAGGACTAAACGAGAACTGAACCTGGACTAAACCAGGACTAAACCAGGACTAAACGAGAACTGAACCTGGACAAAACCAGGACTAAACCTGGACAAAACCAGGACAAAACCAGGACAAAACCAGGACTAAACCAGGACAAAACCAGGACTAAACCAGGACTAAACCAGGACTAAACCTGGACTAAACCAGGACTAAACCAGGACTAAACCTGGACTAAACCAGGACTAAACCAGGACTAAACAAACTGTTCTGAAGTGAATGTGTCCGCGCTCTATAAAGAACCACCTGTCAGCTCCTTCCCCCTTTAACCTTGTTTCCTTCTATCATTTACGACCGGTGCATTCTCTCCTCCTTTTTACTCCATCTCCTGCATCTCTCCATCCCAGCGGTTGCTACGGCGATGGTGTGAGGTGGAGGCAGCTGGTTAAGGCTCGTTTGTCAAGACAGTGGCTGTGCATTTTCCTCATCTTTTTCTCATAACACACACACTCCAGTTTGTTTTATATATGTGTATGGTTTGTTGTTGTTTTTGTTATATATGTCTTTTGTTTTTTCTTATTTCCTTGTCGGACACTTTTGAGAAATTTGGTTCCGCAGAGACGTGTGTTGTTTGGCAGTAAAATAATCCCCGTTTTATCATCTCTTTTGTTTCATATGCTGTATTTTTATCGACGTGTGAACAAATATTCTTCTGTTATTTAGACACAAATGCACACACACCTTTTCATTTTTAAGTAACAAAAAACAAAACTTAAAAAAATAAAATAAAAATAAATCACACAAATCTTGAGTGAATACATGACTAAAAAGAGCATCACGCAATAAATAATAAAAATATTATAAATTATAAATAAAATAAAAGGCATTGGACGATATCGAAATTTGGCGTCGCGATTATCATGGCCAAAATAATTATGTTTAACGATAATTATTAGTTTCTGACAGTTTGCTGACAATGTTCTGGATATTAATCGTTATAATTTTAATATTATGAATAAGCTCCATGTTTAAAGAGCTGTTATATTATTGTACTTTGTTAACAGTGAAAAAAAACGACAATTTAGCTGAGAATTTTATGGATGAGCAGGGCCGTCAACGGAAATTTGGGGGGCCCGGGGCAATAAGACTCACATGGGGCCCCCTCTTATGTAAATTATAAGGAAGAGGGTCCAATTTTGGGCCCCTAAACCCTAGAACCCGGGACAATACACCCCCCTGTCGACTCTCCTGTGGATAAGACGGATGCAGACTGAAAACCCACCTCTTCTCCCTGGCATTTAATACAAACTACGCAGTATATGTTGATGTTTTATTGTTCTTTTCCTACGTATCGTGTTATATTATGTACATTTGTTTTTTGTTGACTTCTATGTGAATCTCTTTGATAATAAACTTGAATTGAACCTACTCATAATATTAACTTTTATTAACAATTATTCATATCCACAACATTTTTAAACTGTCTTTTTTTTTTTACTTTTTAAACTTGAATCATTATCGTGATTTAATCGTTAATCGCAAATATCCGGCTTCCAAGTTAACGTTTCAGCTGATATCCCATTTTGGTCTATGAATTGTTAAAAAAAAAAGACAATTTACAAGCCAAAAACGTCAAAACATCTCATAATATTAATTAGCCTTATATTTTCTGTAGTTTCAAAACACATCTGGACATTTTTTGGACCATATGCTGTTGATATCGGGGAGTCTCTAGCATTTAATAACTTTTTTAAATGTTTTTGTGTTGGTTTAGTTTCAAAGTTGGGCTACATCACTAGTATATTTTACGTTTCCACCCATATATTGTACAAATGTGTCTCTATTTACCGTAATAATGAAATAATGCGTCTATTTCACTCCTGGAAGTGGCTCCATCGGCAGAGCTGGGGCCGACGTCTCGTTGGCGGCTCTCTCCTGTTTCACTTCTCTGTTTGTTGCACGAGTTAATGTGCTAAAGGCTTTGAGAGATTTAGGAACTATCGATTTAAGTCCATGCAAGTTCCTATTTTCACAGTTTGAAGATCAGCAATGACCAAACAGTGACCTTGAACAAAACAACATTTACCCCTGATGTTATTTTTTGTTTTTTAATTGTGAGACTGTATAAAAAAGTGGACTAAGTGAGTGTGATCCAGTCCAACGAAGCTCATCGAGGCTAGAGCAGTTACAGCGGCGAATTTGGAGCCCACGTCCATATTTGGAAATCCGACTGTGAGTATCATAGCAACCAAAGAGCCAATCAGGAGCGAGGATGTTGAAGTTAATTAGTTCAAGCTTCGGCTTTGAGCAAAACGAAAATAAACACACAAAATTCATAAGAAAAGCTAAGACACTGATTCGTTTTGTTACTGTTGAACAAAATATGTCTCATTTTTACATTTAACACGTGTGAAATACTTTTATTTTTTACTCTTAAAGTGCATTTTCAAACGTGCGCTTAATACTTTTACTGAAGTCGATTTTTTCATGTGATACTTGAGTAACTTAAGTAATAAAATAGAGTACTTCCTCCTCCACAGCTCTTATCCGCACTTTGGAGCTGCTTTCCACGAGCTTCAGAACGATGAAATCTTAGCATTGTTGCCATAGAAACGAACCATTTAAAACCTTATAATTATCTTTTGAACTGGAAAAAGTCCCTAAAAAAAAAAAAACATTAATAGAACTAACCAAAAACATTTTCGGAAATTGCAAAAATCTGATCTAAAATCCCAGATCGTATCAAAACTGCAGGTCCAATCATCGAGGCTAGCAGTTATAGCGACGAATTCGGAGTCACGTTCCATATTTGGAATTTCCGACTGCAAGTATCATAGCAACCAAAGAGCTAATCCGGAGCAAGGCTGTTGAAATCTGGAGAAAGGCTGTTGAAGCTAACGCCTTTTCCCGCCTGCGCCGCACTGGTTTAGCAGGGAACGAGCGCTTAGCAATGCTGTCAATCAAACCTGTTGCTAACGCTAGCGGGATCAACCTCGGGGAAAGAAGTTAATTAATGTTCATATCTGGATTTACGGACACAATAGTGAAATAAAAACCAAAATGACGGGCCTGACAGCGGCAGTTAGAGTCGATGGATCCAGAAGTGCGCCCATTATCGTTTCTTATTTGTAACGCGACGGCTAGCGGGTTAGCTACGTCCATTTATATATACAGTCTATCGACGCAACCACTGCCTCGAAACTCTCCATTCTGAGCCCCTTTTTACATTTTAATCCGGATTCCCCAAAGCCGTTTGCTGTAAATTGAAAGCAGGTCTATTTCTTTATCAAAGTAAACACTATTTTGCAGATATTACATCCCAGCTTGTGCTCGTCTCCGCGCCACAGAAACATTTATTAAAACAAATCCCCAACATTACAACGCGCACACATTTGCAGTTTTAATCGTGTGCGTTTTAGCAGCAGTGCCTCTCATTCTCTCACTATTACTATCTTCTGCTGTTAATTAATGCTGCATATATTTCCCCCAATAGTCTCGCTGTCACCACAGGGCAGAGTTCCCATGTGTATAAGCGTAATGATGTCTTTCTAACCGGAGGTACTTCCCGTATAGAACACGAGGGTGCTTCAAATTTATCATTCCAGTTGCATTACCATCCACTGTTTATATTAAAGGTCACACAGTACTGTATTGCTGTATTTTCTGGAGTCACACCAGCCAAAAAATGCATAATAATGAAGAAAAAAACATATATTTCACTTATATTTCACATATAAGTCGCATCTGAGTATAAGTCGCACTGGAGTATAAGTCGCCCCAGCCAAAAAATTTATAATAATAAATAAAAAAACATATATTTCACATATAAGTCGCACTGGAGTATAAGTCGCCCCAGCCAAAAAATGCATAATAATGAAGAAAAAAACATATATTTCACACATAAGTCGCATTTGAGTATAAGTCGCACTGGAGTATAAGTCGCTTCAGCCAAAAAATGCATAATAATGAAGAAAAAAAAAAACATATTTCACATATAAATCGCATCGCACCTCAAAAAAGTGCGACTTATAGACCAGTAAATACAGTACGCAAAACTCACTTGTGCGTTTTTATCCATGTTGCTCATCAAAAAACAGACCTGGAATTGTGTTTTTTCTACATCTCCAAACCTCAAAATGTTCTGTTGCACCATGTGATGTCATAAAGTGGTAGTTTTCCAATTAGCAGCTACATTTTAACTTCGGTTCAGCGCAGATCGGCAATTCCAAGGCTGTCCGAATGATTCTAGTGAAGCTGTATGGACTTTTAAATCGTCTTATTACATCATTTTATAGACCGAAACGTGATATCGACAGACCCGATACCTTGGAACCGATATCCGACACCAGTATAGTATCGTTGGCCCCGTAACCGCGATGTTTATTTTGCATATCGGCTTTGAGCTTAAGAGAAAAACCCAATATGTTTCCCGTCACTGCAGCAAAGCGTCTATACGGCCTGAAGCCCACGTGCTAATGATCTCATTATCTGCATGACATTTGTGGTTAATTATAGCAAACTTTACACTGAACTCGTTACTGATAAAAGAAACAACTTGGAAAAACGTTTCAGGACTCACTGGGTGCACGTGTACATCAGATACACTGAGGTATTATGGGACCGATCGCGGCAGTGGTTTAGCAAAAATGGTCCACAACGTAATTCAAAGTGTTTTAGAGAATAAGAAAGACGTTAAAATCACAATACAACAAATCAAAACATAAATAATTATCATAAAATTAATATTAAAGGAGGAAAGTGCAGAATAAACCCCTTTCAGTCACATTCACAGATAAACAGAACCGTCTGAGTCTGAGATTTAAACATCGTCAAAGTCGAGGTCTGAGTCACATCTTCAGGAAGAATGATCCAGGTTTTAACAAAACTGAAACACTGATTCAACATGTTTAGTCCTGGTTTAGTCCTGGTTTAGTCCTGGTTTAGTCCTGGTTTAGTCCTGGTTTAGTCCTGGTTTAGTCCTGGTTTAGATCTGTTTTAGTCCTGGTTTAGTCCTGGTTGACTCCTGGTTTACTTCTGGTTTAGTCCTGGTTGAGTCCTGGTTGAGTCCTGGTTTAGTCCTGGTTTACTCCTGGTTTAGACCTGGTTTACTCCTGGTTTAGTCTTGGTTTACTCCTGGTTTACTCCTGGTTTAGTCTTGGTTTACTCCTGGTTCAGTCCTGGTTTAGTCCTGTTTTAGTCCTGGTTTAGTCCTGGTTTACTCCTGTTTTACTCCTGGTTTACTCCTGGTTTACTCTGGACACCAGCAGGAGCCCGGTTACATATGGGACCTGTCATGTTAAGTGAGCGCCCACATTGAAAACACCCCCTTAACTCCTCCCACCATAATTGTCTGGCTCCGCCCCTGTCGTGGAGTCAAACACACCGCGCACCTACAGCAGAATTAAAAGTAACGTGAAGTGCTCTCAAAGCCCTGACCACCACCACTGTCCCCAAATGCCACAAGTTAATACCAATCCTCCTTCAGAACCTAAAGCCGTCCCATTCTCTCGTCCTAATCCCATATTCCTATAACGTTTAAGTCTGCATTTCCAAAGGCCAATCTGCTCTGGTTACTGGAGTGTGAAGTCCCAGTCTGCTCCGTGCTTGTGTGCGTAGGAGGATTTCTAATTTGATTCACGGCTCTACCATGTTCCTCCACTGCGGCGCCTGTTTATGGAAATTGCATAATTGGCTGTGTTTGCAAGTCCTACGGCATCGGGTCAGAAAATCTCTGCCCCCTGGTCCGGATATGTACCAAACGGAGCTATTAGTGCTTCTGACCTTATATTTCATGGGTCAGGTGGTGTGTTTCTCCGCCAAATGTTTATACTTTGGACACGTTTTAATTGGTGACCTTTAGTGCGTTCTTTCAATTACAAGTTTTAATCTACGGAAAAAACGTGAAGCTAAAATAAATATCCAAAACATGACAAAAAAAAAGATAAAAATATTTGTTCACGTCACAAATTTATATAGAGTTCCATTTGAGTTTATTTATAACGATTAGAGATATTTGGACTATTGACTATCGGCTTTAAATCTCCAGCACAGGCCGATATTTAGTTGGTAAATTTTTATATAGCACTTTTCCACCTTCAAGCAAGTGTCTTGCCCGAGGACACGGCGACGGCATTCATATCTGGGAGCTAGAATCGCACGGACAACCTGTGGGACAGTGGATCTGAGTGCTCAACCAAAGATGTTTATGTAAAGAGTGGGATTCAGAACCTCACACCTTCAGATTTGAACCGTCAACCTTCAGATTCGTACTGCCAACCTTCGGATCCGACCGTGCAACCAATGATGTTTATCTAAAGAGCGGGATTCAGAACCGCCAACCTTCAGATTCAGAACCACCAACCGTTGGATTTGACCTCTCAAGCAATGAAGATTATCTAAAGAGCGGGATTCGAACCACTCACCTTCAGATTCAGAACCTCCAACCTTCGAATCTGACCCCTCAACCAATGAAGATTACATAAAGAGAGGGATTTGAACCGCCAACCTTCAAATTTGACCACTCAACCAATGATGTATATGTAAAGAGTAGGATTTAAACCGCTAACCTTGAGATCTGAACCGCCAACCTTCGGATCTGACCAGTCAACCAATGATGTTTATTTAAAGAGTGGGATTCGAACCGCCCACCTTCAGATTCAGAACCTCCAACCTTCAGATTCAAACCCTCAACCTTCAAATCTGACCCCTCAACCAATGAAGATTACATAAAGAGAGGGATTTGAACCACCAACCTTCAGATTCGAACCGCCAACCTTCAGATTTGACCTCTCAAGCAATGTTTATGTAAAGAGAGTGAGATTCGAACCACTAACCTTCAAAATCGAACCTCCAACCTTCAAATTCAAACCAGATTCGAACCACCAACCTTCAGATCCGACTTCTCAACCGATGATGTTTATGTAAAGAGAGTGAGATTCGAACCGCTAACCTTCAACATCGAACCTTCAGATGGACAAACGCTCTACCAACTGAGCCGCCGTCACCATTTTGTTTGCTCTACTTCCTCAAAAACAAACACAAATCTTTATATTAACACAAACACAAAGTGACAGCTGCGCAAAACATCCACAACTCCACATTTCTCTCATCAATTTGAGCTTAAAAAAAAGAGCTAAACTATAAAATCACATTATTCTTTTTGACCGTTTTTGTTGAAAATGACACTGAAAATGATCAGTAAAGAAAAAGTTTTACCTCTTGCGACGCTTCAGCGCTAAAAACACGACTTTTTCCTTGGCCATTTACCTCAAATTTAAGTCAAATTTTGAAAAAACCTGCAAAGTTACGTCTTAAACAAACCCGTTACGAACAATAGTTGTATAAATTTAAAATATGCACGACACGAGACATCTGGCGTCGTAACGTACCGGTGTTATTCCAGATAACAAGCCGCGTTTGACAGTGAGTAATTGAGGAAGACAATGGTATCACATTAAACATAGCGCAAACATTAGCACAGCGCTTTAAACACGGTGCCAGCGTTAGCATTAGCTTTGTGTCTCTGGGCTATAAATACCGCGCCTGTCTCGCTGCGGCGCGTTCACTTTCTCGTTCACCTTTTTGGGTCAGGCCGCTCCGTAGACGTCGTTTGAAGCTTGTACCTGTCTTTCCCATCTGCTCGCACACACGGTTTTCAATTTTCTCGGGAACGCACAACCGCAACGCCTCAAACTTGTATTCGCTACACAGAATCGCAAGGTCTCATCCCGGGAAAGTGAAAGGTGAGGTGAAGTTTGACGAGTTGGAACTGGCAACGTGCGCACAGCCAGAACTTTTTATACTTCGATATCAATCTGATGTACTCACAGTGCAGAGAAGTAACTGAATACAACGAGAATATGTAATCTGAGTACTGTATTTTCTGGTGTATAAGTCGTACTTTTTTTTTTCATACTTTGGCCGGGGGTGCGACTTTTACTCAGATGTGATTTTTATGTGAAATGTGTTTTTTTCTTCATTATTATGCTTTTTTGCTTTTTTTTTTGATGGTGCGACTCATACTCTGAAAAATAAAGGACGAATTTTGAGTAACTGTAGTCTGGTACTGGTACTTTTTCATTTGGTGGTATTCAGAGTACAGTTACTTTTTGAGTAGTTACTTTTTCATTTGTAGTATTCAGAGTACAGTTACTTTTTGAGTAGTTACTTTTTCATTTGTAGTATTCAGAGTACAGTTACTTTTCATTTCGCAGTATTCAGAGTACAGTTACTTTTTTCATTTCGCAGTATTCAGAGTACAGTTACTTTTTCATTTGTAGTATTCAGAGTACAGTTACTTTTTCATTTGTAGTATTCAGAGTACAGATACTTTTTCATTTGGTGGTATTCAGAGTACAGTTACTTTTTCATTTGTAGTATTCAGAGTACAGTTACTTTTTCATTTGTAGTATTCAGAGTACAGTTACTTTTTCATTTGTAGTATTCAGAGTACAGTTACTTTTTCATTTGTAGTATTCAGAGTACAGTTACTTTTTGAGTAGTTACTTTTTCATTTGTAGTATTTAGAGTACAGTTACTTTTTCATTTGTAGTATTCAGAGTACAGTTACTTTTTGAGTAGTTACTTTTTCATTTGTAGTATTTAGAGTACAGTTACTTTTTCATTTGTAGTATTCAGAGTACAGTTACTTTTTGAGTAGTTACTTTTTCATTTGTAGTATTTAGAGTACAGTTACTTTTTCATTTGTAGTATTCAGAGTACAGTTACTTTTTCATGGATGTATTCAGAGTACAGTTACTTTTTCATTTCGCAGTATTCAGAGTACAGTTACTTTTTCATTTCGCAGTATTCAGAGTACAGTTACTTTTTCATTTCGCAGTATTCAGAGTACAGTTACTTTTTCATTTCGCAGTATTCAGAGTACAGTTACTTTTTCATTTCGCAGTATTCAGAGTACAGTTACTTTTTTCATTTCACAGTATTCAGAGTACAGTTACTTTTTCATTTCGCAGTATTCAGAGTACAGTTACTTTTTCATTTCGCAGTATTCAGAGTACAGTTACTTTTTCATTTCGCAGTATTCAGAGTACAGTTACTTTTTCATTTCGCAGTATTCAGAGTACAGTTACTTTTTCATTTTGCAGTATTCAGAGTACAGTTACTTTTTCATTTCGCAGTATTCAGAGTACAGTTACTTTTTCATTTCGCAGTATTCAGAGTACAGTTACTTTTTCATTTCGCAGTATTCAGAGTACAGTTACTTTTTCATTTCGCAGTATTCAGAGTACAGTTACTTTTTCATTTCGCAGTATTCAACGTACAGCTACTTTTTCATTTCGCAGTATTCAGACTACAGTTACTTTTTCATTTCGCAGTATTCAAAGTACAGTTACCTTCCTCAAATCAAAGCAGCACACTGCAGTATTTGATGATGTAATTTAAACTTCAAACTGCACAGAATCAGTGACAAAAACATAAAACTCAGAGGAAATACTTTAAAAACAGTGAAACAAACATAAAACATAAACATTTTTAATCCTACAGTTGCGTCTTTACTCTATAATTTAAATACAGCTCTATGTAAAAGTACTGTAAGTATTCAGAACACAGTACTCTGACTGGACCACATACATTTTCATTTCAGTATTCTATAACTTAACACATTTTCAGAGTATTCTTCCCGTGTCCGTGTACCCTCCACCCGCAGCCCCGGCTCATACTTCATCTCTTCCTCTCGCAGTAACATAATCAGGGTAGTTCTAGCCTGGAGCCACTCACATTTAGACGGGTTCTTTTTTTTTTTTTCTTCTTTTTTTGCTGTAAAAAAAACTGTCCTGCCGATGGGACATAATTTAACTCTTATTCTGACATGGAAAAGGAACTGAAAAAAGAGACACGTGATGGACATGAAGTACAAGTCGTAAAGTACTGTGCTTAAGTGGAATTTTTAGGTATCTGTACTTTACTTAAGCACATGTTACAGTGGATACTTTTTACTTTTACTTTAGTACATTTGAGAGCAGTATCTGTACTCTCTACTCCACTACATTTTGGAACAGGACTGGAAAGTAAAAAGTACTTTTTCGTATGATTTGAGGGGTTATTTTTACCATCCTGACTAAAGTTTTCGAGTTCAATCTTCGGCTTTGAGCAAAACAAAAATAAATACGCAAAATTCATAAGAAAAAACTAAGAAATTCATTTGTGTTTTTACTTTTGACCAAAATATGTCTCATTTTAAATCAATATCACTACATTTACACTTTAACAAATGAACAATTGAAATGTGAAATACTTATACTTTTTCGTCTTAAAAGTACATTTTTACGGGTACTTAAACACATTTACTTGAGTTTTTTACGTGGTACTTTTACCTCTGTGGCTGTACTTTTACTCTGAGTACTTTAACCACCACTGATGATGAAACGCTTGAGGATCTACTCTCGTTTTTTCACTTTTTGAAGAACGTTTCAAACTGGATCGCTGTTTTATGGACTGAGGTCATTATTTGCGTAAAACACAATAAAATCAATAAAATGGATGCGAACGCTGCAGTTTAACTTCACAACTTTTTCCTACGTGCAGACGACTGGTTGATTCCCGTTTCAGTTTCATTTTTATTTCAATAAATCAAAAAAAAAGTGACCTATACATCAAAAGTCTATAAATCTGTAGAAAATGAACTTCCTAAATGAATGAATTAGATACGAATACTTTTGCACAAGAGAAAAACGCCCTCACATCTGGCTCAAAAATGATCAAAAGAACAGTGAGGAACATTAAGCATCTCTCATAAAAGATTCATTCTGGCATTTCGAACGGTCACACGTAATAATTAAACCCATTTCAAATCCACACTCCTAAGAAAATGGACACCAAAGCCTGCGAAGTGTCAAACCCGATTTCTCACTGCATATTCAAAACGGCGTTCAGATTTTGTGGAACCAAGAATTTGATAATGACTCATTCCTCACAGAAAAAACACACAAACTTGTCACTTTTACCTGCACAACACGAGGGCGGGAATAAACAGGTCTCATTTCAGCCCACTCCCTTCACAGCAAAGAGGCTTTAGTCTGAAGAATGTTTATGTATGAAAAAACAAGCATGAAAAATTATCCTAGACCAGTGCTCGAAATAAACAAATCATCATCGTCCTCGTCGTCATCGGAACTGCTGTTGTCTTCATTGTAACTGTTATATTTATCATCGTCGTCACTGTCATCATCATCATTATTGTCATTGTCATCATTATCATTATCGTCATCATAATTGTCATCACCGTTGTCATCACTGTCATAATCATTGTCATCATTATCGTCCTCATCATTATCGTTGTTATCATCATCATTGCCATCATCGTTTATCATCATTATTGTCGTCGTTACCATTATCATCACCATCATTATCGTCATTGTCATCACTGTCATTATCAGTCATTGTCATTATTATCGTTGTCATCATCATCATTATTATAATTATTGTCATTATCATCATCATCATAGTCATCATCGTCATTATCGTCGCCATCATCGACGGCGTCATGGTCATTATTATCATTATCGCCATTATAATTATCATCATTATCGTCGTGGTCATCATCATTATCACAACTGTCATTATCATCATCATAACTGTCGTCATCATTATCATCGTGGTCATCATCATTATCATAACTGTCATTATCATAACTATCATTATCATCATCATTATCATAACTGTCATTATCATAACTATCATTATCATCATCATTATCATAACTGTCATTATCGTCATCATAATTGTCATCATCATTATCATCGTGGTCATCATCATTATCATAACTGTCATTATCATAACTATCATTATCATCATCATAACTGTCATTATCATCATTATCATCATCATAACTGTCATTATCACCATCATAATTGTCATTATCATCATCATAATTGTCATTATCATCATCATAACTGTCATTATCATCATTATCATCATCATAACTGTCATTATCATCATCATAATTGTCATTATCATCATCATAATTGTCATTATCATCATTATCATCATCATGGTCAATCTGAAAGTACTAAAGGTGCTGGTTTATAGGTCTGTCACGATAACGAATTCTGAAGTGCCATTTATTGATATAAGTAAATATAGATGATAAACAATAATATTGAAATCAAAACTTAGAGGAGAGTTATCCCCAAAAAATATTCTTAAGATACAATATTGTTAAAAATTATGATTATGACAGGCAGTAAATAAACTGTTTGCATCTGTAATGAGACATAGAAGTTATTTATTCAACATTTTATGGCTTAAATCTTATCATATAACCGAAAATAACCAAAAATCTCCCAGTTGTCCACATGATAAATACTGACACCAAAAAACGGTAAGTCGATACAGTAATTATCCCGACGGGCCCACTCCCTCATCACAGAAAACTTGAAAGTACTAAATGTGCTGGTTTGTCGTGATTACACATTTTTAAGTGAGATTTTGCTGAAGTAAATATAGACCAAAACAGCAGAATTATCCCCAAAAAAATCACATTGTAAAAAAAAAAACACGAGCTACAATAAATAAATAACAGATTGCAACGCTTAGGAAGTTAGTTTGTCTCTGTAATGAGTCACGGAAGTTTAAAATTCAGCTTTTTACGGCTGAAATATCATCGTAGAGCAGAAAAATAACCAAAATATCCACAGAAAACGTGCCCAGGATAAGGATTGATCCCCAAAAAGTTATTGTGACGGCCTGAAAGTGGCTCAATTGAAACACACTGCAACCTGCTAAAACCTTTTAAGTTTACCGTTTCTGAGGAAATTAGCAAATCCACAAAAAACTATTCTACATTTGCTATCAGACCAATTTTACATTTAGTCCCAATTCGCTCATTTTGTACTAATTCTATTTGTCCACCTAAAACGGCCCCATCTCAAAGCTTTTCAGACCTGACAAAGAACCAATTTCTCCAACTCACTTTTGTCCGAAAATGACAGTAAGCACCAAGCTAACACTTCTTTCATTTCCACACTTGGAGACAAATGCTAACCGCCCGAGCTCTTGAGACGCGTCCAAAAGGCAATCACGGCCCTCACCATGACTCACCATGGGATAATAGGGACCCCGGTCGACTAAGACCAGCTTGAACTGTTGCTGTGGAATTTCACAGCGGGCGTCCTGCAAGTGCCGTTTCAAGACCTTTTTTGAACAGAAAGGACAACGGCGAGCTGCCACAGTGACCAGTTGCCATGGGGATTAGTCTTTCACTAAAAAGGCCAAATCTTCATTTACGTTTCCAAATTAAATCAATGCATCCAGCTAGTTCTTAAACTGCTCCTCGCTGAGAAGTTGTTGGTTAAGTGTTTGTCTAAAAGAACATCAACTTCTACCTCTGATGGATTTGAATTTAGGCCAGAGAAAATACACTTTTTTTTTTTTTTAGAAGCTGTGCAGAGCCAACCATTTTATTTTTCAGATGACTTCTTTTAACCTTGTTTTTGCTCAATAGCAGATGAACAGAATAACATCAAGACTGCAGCAACAAAACAGAAGCGAAGAAAAGAGAGAGAGCAGTTTAAAGGACAGAAAATTGATCTTTTTTTTGCCAAAAATCGCAGAGTCCGCCTACATCAACCACCACATCGCACTCACACATAAATCAACACCCATTCCAAATACTATAAAAAGTCCAAAATGTAAATCACTGTACTCACAAAATCTCGTCGTTCTGAAATTCGAGGACGCCATGAATGTCTTCAAAGTCTTCTCCTCCTCCTTTGGCTGTTCCTTCTACCGTCTTGTACGGCAGCATGACCACGCCCCGAGCTCCGGACGTACGCAGCACCTTGACCTCCATAGTCCCCACGCTCTCGCTCACATGGACCACAGGCTCCTCAAAGGTAAAGATACCGGCATGGTCGTCGTCAAAGATCGTGACTGTAGCGGTTGAAGGTAACCCGAGACAGGCCACCGACTCGACGTGATTGGCCGATTCGCCCTCCTCCGGCTCCTCCCCCTCTGACGTCAGCACTTTCACGTTGGACAGGTGAATCAGGAAGTTCTCGTCTTCTTCAAAGATATCGTCGTCGATGATTCCAACCCGGACTTCTTTCATGGTTTCGCCGGGCTTGAACACGACCACGCCTTCGGTGAATTCGTAATCGGAACCGGCGTTCGCGGTGCCGTCCTCCGTGCGGTACTCCACTGAAAGGGTTTTACCGAGGTCTCCGCCGCGCCGCACGATGTTGACCGCAACCGTGCCGCAGTTCTCCAAACACTGGTAGGAGCCCGGTTCGAAAAAGATCTTGGAGACCGGGTCGTTTTCGCCGGCGTCAGACCGGACCTCGTGCATGCTGACGGCCTTCCTGGCTTGATCGGCGGCGTGTTTCTTCAGGATATTTCCAGCTCCGGTCATGAGCCTGGTCGCCTGGCAACGGTAGAACGCACGACTCTTCTGCTGTTGGCTCAGGACCTGGTAGTTGGCGAGTTCAATGAGTTGTTCCACCTAAGGAAAGAAATAAGAAAGAGTAAAGCTCAGTCGAAAAGTGTTCCCATGGCAATGTAAGATTCCTTGACATCTTTGCAAAGCCTAAAATAAAACAGCTCCCATCCTCGCTGCCTCGAAAACGTGAAAATTCCCTTGTCTACTCTAATAACGTACAACCAGGGGAGCTTCGGTGCGACGGGGCTTAAGCCATGACGACGGGAATGACTCAGACTATTCCGCCCAAAGCGATCATTACTCAATCATCTTCAAATGGCCAGACAATTCGATAAACGTAATGTAACAAGAGGAGGGAGGGAGCTCGTAAACTTTACAATCTAAACATGTTTAATAGGCTCGTGTATTACAAGACGCTTTAATGTCCTCCCAAAGTACAACTGCCCAGGGCCTAACGGCACATTAAGACAAGAAGAACACAAACGTTATAACAAACCGCAGAAAACTCCCTGAATAATCGTTGTCATTGTGGCTGGAGAGACTCATTTCCGTTTTTTTTTTTACAAATGCACATCGATAAACGTGTTTCAATCAGTCTTTGCGAAACTGTTTTTGATGAGACCTCCTTCGACAACAATGGAAGCTGAGCGTTTGTCCGTTGATCCAAAGGTTGCCGGTTCAAACCCCAGGTGCTTTTCTCCCTTCTACAGGTAAATGTTGTGGTTGTGTCCTCGGGCAAGACGCTTAACCCGCCTCATGTCTGTGCACACGGGTGTAAAAATGTGCTTGAAGTGCGTCGACGAAAGGAATAAACACTCAAATGTGTCGTATGTAAAGTGGGTTGGTTGGGATTTTCAATTGCGCTGTTTTACGTGGTAGAATTTAAAGATTTTTATACAGTTTATGGGCTCTGATACAAAAGAGAAATGTTTTAATTAGGCGAGGAAATATATACGTAGATGCTAATGTTCACAACAGCTCGAACCAACCAACTGCGCAGGTCGGTACTTGACGTGACGCCCATTTTCGGTTTATAAATTATGTTTTTCTTCCTCCAAAATCCAACTCAGCTGTGCATAAATATGTTTTCTATGAATGACACATAGTTTTAGGATTAAGTCGTGTGTCATTTCTCTGCATTTTAACCAAATGCCTGCCGTGTGACTGTAAAACTTTTATGAAAAAAAAACATTCGACCATGAGTCTGTAATGGTGTTTTCATAAAGATGTTACATTATATAAAAAATCTACACCTTCATTTGTACTTTAAATCTATAAAAGATATAAACAGTTTACAGTTGTCCCTCGTTTGCTGTTTCGTTGATTTTTTTTTGGTGCAATTTTGTTAATAAAAATGTGACAATTCATTTCTCGCATTCTATTAATTATTCTGAGAGTATTATAAGTACTGATGGGACTTTTGGGTCTTTTATCAGATCCAAATCTTTTGTTTGCGTCCGTATAAAAGAGCTGTACAAAACATTGTCTCTTATATATATATATTTTTTTTTAAGTAGTAAGTAAAACAAAATATATAATGAAATCAATTACATAAAGAAGACAATGGACATATTATAAAATAAAATACAAAAATAAATAATAATACTAATACTAATAATAATACGAATACTAATACTAATAATAATAATATATAAATTAATTAATACAAATAAAATAAATAAAAATAAAAGGAGGGGGATGACATGTTTCATTATGTCATGCAATAGATTAATGTAAATTGGAGTTTTTTTTGTTTCCAATTCAATAAAATAAGTCTTCTGGCCAATAATGTTACAATTTGTCAAATGATTTTAGTTAATTCCAAATATTTGCACTGAGGACAGACCAAACGGAGCGAGTCCAGGATCAAACTGCAGCTGACAAACATCTGACAGTGTATGAAATATTTTTGTCCAATCGGGGGAAACTTTTGGACTCCAGAGGGTTCTTTTTATATTTTTTGTACGACAGAAGCCAACGTGAGAACTGAATGAACAACAAACTAATCAAAGAGAAATAACCAACTGTTTTTATGACCCCAAATGTGTTTTCTGAGCCTGTGTCACCTGCTCTGCTTCTGTGCTCGTTTTTGTGTTGGTTCAGTGTTAATCAGTGTAAAAACGCAGAAAATCTATAAAGAAAAAGATTTGGCTCTTTTCCTCCTTCCTCTTTCCAACCATTCACTTTAAAGAACCGTTGAGGAGAGTCGATTCGTTCTAAAGAGCCGATTCATTCACGAGCATCACTAGTTATAAGTTCACTGGGGTTCATTTGTTTTCACAGATTTTTTAGGGTTATGCACAAAGAAATAAACTCTTTTTATATATAATTTTTCCTTATCGTATCTACTAAAGCTTAAGTAAAACCCTAAGACTTCATCCAACTTTCAGGTCAGGTCTTCGCTCTGGGGGACATCTACATTTTTGCACAGTTCCTTGCCCCTGGAACAGCCTTTTACAACTGGAGCATTATTATTTAATCATCGTGTTTCTCGTGCTCACCTCTTTGTCCGGGTGCTTCTGTTTCAGCTCCTTCAAGATCTTGGCCATGTCCCTCCTGGTCTCCTCCTCGTCCAGATCTTTCTCGTCGATATCAAATCCCAGAGGACCGTCCAGGAAGTCGATGGCGTGTGAGTTCAGCATTTTGCCGTCCATCTCGATGTCCACCTGTCGTCATGGAAACAATATGATGCGATTAGCAAACCTGGCGACCTCATCTTACCTTAACGTAACTTACTGTTGTTTGTAAACTGGAATATTGATTTAAACGGCCCGTATTAAGCTGTTTTCTGATCTATTTTATAATCTTTCCTCATCAGAAACAGACTTTTTGTTTCATTTACACATGTTTAACACACAAACTCTGCATATTTAGGCTGAGAAAACACTCCGTTCCACCTTGTGATGTCATCATGTGGTGATACAGGAAGTGCTCCGCTGTGTTTTTAAACCCCACACACCTTCACTACAATAATCTGGATAATTTTAGTCCTGGAATTGCCAACCTCTACTGAACTAAAGCTAAAATGTTATGCTAAACTTACAAACTACCACTTCATGACATCACAAGGTGGAACAGGGCGTTTTGAGCTTTGGAGATGTAATAATAAAGGGTTACTCTGCCATGTCTGAATGAAACAAAACACAACTCCAGGTCTGTTTTTGATGAGTTAACAACTTTATAACACGACGTAAACCTCACAAGAGTCAGTTTTGCGTAATATAAAACCTTTAAAATTAAATTACACTTCAACTGCAGAGGTGCCCCTGCATTTTTCAGAGGATTTATGTGTTTTTTTATCTTGTAGCGTAGATGTATAACTCATAACTAATCCCAAAAAAGTACAGGAATTAGGTTGGGAATAGTGGGAAGAAGGTATAAACAAGAACATGTACAAACACTCCAGGCAATATTCTCTGATCTGTGTTATAATGTTGTTTCCATCACAAACGTACTTAGAGTTGTGTTTTGTTTCATTCGCACACGTTTAACACAAACACCTGCATATTTAACCTCTAAATATGTTCTTTTCTCAAACTGAAAACACTCTGTTCCACCTTGTGATGTCATGTTGTTATACTCTTGTGTTTTCACTAGAATCATTTGGATCGTTTCAGCTTCTGGAATTGCACAATCTCTACTGAACTAAAGGTAAAAAAAAGGAGCTGTTAACGTGAAAACTACCACTTCATGACATCACAAAGTGGAACAGAGAGTTTTGAGCTTTGTAGATGTTACAGACTAATAATAAAGTGTGACTCAAACATGTGTAAATGAAACAAAACACGACTCCAGGTCTGTTTTTGAGGAGGTAACAGTATTTTAACATGACTTAAATATTACAAGAGACAATTTTGAGAAACATAGAACCTTTAAAAATAACTTGTCCCGCATTTTCAGAGGGTTTAAGTGTTTTTTGTTTAGTTTTTTTTAGCGTAGATATATAAATCAGTCTTTTTTTTCTTAATATAATCCCAAAAAAGTGCAGAAATGAGGTTAAGAATAGGAGGAAGAAGGTATAAACAAGAACATGTACAAACTCTCCAGGCGATATTCTCTGATCTGTGTTATAATGTTGTTTCCATCACAAACGTACTTAGAGTTGTGTTTTGTTTCATTCACGCATGTTTAACATAAACACCTGCATATTTAGGCTCTAAATACGTTCCTTTCTCGAACTGAAAACACTCTGTTCCACCTTGTGATGTCATCATGTGGTGACACAGGAAGTGCTTTACTGTGTTTTAGCCCCAGAATTGCACTGCTGAACTAACAAAAATGAGCTGTATTATGACATCACAAGGTGGAACGGGGCATTTTGAGCTTTGGAGATGTAGACAGACTAATAATAAAGTGTCACTCGAACTGAAACAAAGCGCGACTCCAGATAAAACATCGTGACATGGCTTAAATCTCACAAAAACAGTCAATTTTGTGTAATATAGGACCTTTAAACGAAGAGCTGCCGTGCTAACTTCTACCTTTGTACTTCTAGGGAAACTAATGGGTATTTTTAAGAATGGTTAAGCCAGTAGTTCCCTTGTCCATAAAAACGACGCCTCTAAGAATAGACGGTGTTAATACCTTGGAAGGCAGAGGCCGATCCCCTTCCGTCTCGATGATCATGCCGCGCTGTTTGCCAGTCCGGTAGCGCTTGTACACATACTTGTAGAACAGCAGGCGCCGGTCGGCTATCCAAGCGAAGACCACACAGATGGGGAAGAACAGGAAGGTCAGAAGCCCCTCCCACACCTGCACGACACCTGGCGTGATCACCGACAGGATCAGGTAGAGCCAAATGTACGCGAAAATGCTCCAGGTCGCCGTGACGAAGAACACTCGGAGATGTTTGACTTTCCTGGTCTCGCCGTCGGGCACCACGTACACGCAAATTCCAATGATTACGAACATGTTGAACGCAGCGGAACCCACGATGGTCGAGGGTCCTAAGGTGCCGGCGTCGAACCCGTGGCCGATGATCTCGATGACGGACAGCAGGATCTCGGGAGCAGAAGAACCGAGAGCCATCAGAGTTAAATTTGACACGGTTTCGTTCCAGATTCGGACAGTGGTCGTCGTAGTTTCCCCGTTGGGTTTCTTAATCGTTATTTCTTTCTCTTGGGATGTAATGACCTCTATCGATGCCATGAAGCGATCCGCGATGATGGACACGCCAAGAAACATGTAGACCAAAGCTACGAAGTAAACCGTCGCTCGGGCAACCTTGTCACCGAACGACGGGTTTATGGGCTCCCAGACGGGTAAGATCACCCCCTTGGAGCACTCCTCGGGTTTGCTGCACTCAGTTTTATTCGTGGAAACAGCCGAAACCGAGCCGTCCGAGCTCGGCTGAGGAGGAGCTCCAGCCACAGACGGTTGGCCCTTGAGGAGCAGAATCAAAACGATGAGCGTTAGCCTCAGCGCCGGAGACGGGGCGGAGGAGCGATCCAAGCGGCCCATGATGAACGATGACCCTGCGAAGACCAAAAGAGAAAAGATGTCATTCCTCGGTCGTCCAGGTCGGATCCAAAAGTAAAATCTGTCAACTGGACAAAAAGTTGGAGAAGTGAAGACGTTTCGATGACGAGAACTGAAGAAGCGGCTTGGATGAGCAGCCAAATGTCTTCACTCCTATAACTTTTTGTCCGGTTGACAGATTTTACTCTTGGCTTTTACTATCAAAGAGGTTTAATTCATGATTATTTTGATTTGAAAGATTATTCACTTCAATTTTATTTGTACAGCACATTTAAAATACAACTGAAGCTGCCGAAAGTGCTTCACACAGTCAATAAAAACAGAAAAATCTAATCCAAACCACACAACAGACTCACTAAAGTTACTCCAAACACACAAAATGTTCTCTAAAATCAACAGAAATAAAAAGGAAAAACATTTAATGGTCCAATATATAACTTTTCTCGTGGTGGTCTAGTGTTTTTATTGCCTGACCCATAATTTGACCTGTTTTTCTCCAGTTTTCTCCTGTTTTTCTTCTTCCAAATGGCAATTCCTCCATCAAAAAAGTTACATACTGCACTTTTATGTAGAATATTACGCAGGAAACAATATATTTTAGAAGAAAAAACTTTTAAGAACATGTGTTTCCTTGGGTTTCCTTGCAGCTTGCACACATTCTAGTCAATTTACACAGCAAAATAATACGACAAAATTAGCTATCAAGTCCATGTATTCACTTAATGTTTAAACTCATTGTGACGCACTTGTCCTTGATGGAACAAATGTCTGCAAATCATTTTAATCAACGCCAAATGACGGGCGTATTTAGTTACATTGCATATTTGATTAGCACTTGGCCATGTTGTATAGAGTAAATCCACTGGGTAATGTGGATGTGGATTAGCATATTATATGTCCTGTAATTAAAAAACCCTTTGCACTATATGTTCAGTGGGGATATTCCGCCATGCTACGCTCTGATCCCAACCAACCATTAGCATATTTTATCTAGATCGTGTCATGTTTTGCTTCGATGAAAGGAATAAACACTCAAATGCGTCGTACGTAAAGTGGGTTAATTGGGATTTTCAATTGCGCTGTTTTTCATGGTGGAACTTATAGAATCTTATACAGTATATGAGCTCTAATACAAAAGAGAAATGTTTTAATTAGGCGAAAAAATACATATATACGTAGATGCTAATGTTCACAACAGCTCGAGCCAACCAACTGTGCAGGTCGGTACTTGACGTGACGCCCATTTTCGGTTTGTAAATTATGTTTTTCTTCCTCCAAAATTCAACTCAGCTGTGCACAAATATGTTTTCTATAAATGACATAGTTTTAGGATTAAGTCGTGTTTAATTTCTTTGTATTTTAACCAAAAAAAACACTCAAATGTCCTGCAGTGTGACTCTGAAGTGCTGTACGTTTGCGATTCGTTTTCTCCCCGACAAAACCCACAACGTCGATGAAACGTTCTGCACCGACAAAGACGCCTACGAAGGTTTGAACTTTGTGTTTAAACGAGAGAGAAATGTGAGAAAATGTTAACGCCTGTGTGAGAAAAGTGTATAAAGTGTGTGGTGAGGGGTTTTACAGCCAAAAACATAGAGAATAACTGTAAAAAATAAAACTGAAGCCTGTTGCGAGTTATTTTTAGAACGTAACCCCCGCGATAAACGAGGGACCACTGTAATCCAAAATGACTACGAGACACTGCCGAATCCTACATGTATCATCGATTACGAAAATAAAATCAAACTACGTCACAGTAGGCGGTGAAAACAACGATTAATCGGCAAAATGGCGTCTTGAAAATAAGCGATTAAAGATTACTCAAACATAAATCCCTCCGAATACAACTTCAAGAGGGAAAATGAGAAGGAAACACCTACAAACACGGTTAAAAACTCTGAAAATGTCGACTTTTGTGGGTTATTTTTAGAACGTAACCCCCGCGATAAACGAGGGGCCGCTGTGTAGTTACTTCAGCGGTAAATCAAACTTGTGTTATTGCGACAGACGTAGGCGTAGATCCGATCCAGCGTGGCTTTTGTCCAGGTTTGCGCCCCCGTTTAAGCCCATAATTGTACTAAAATGTAAAACAAAACCAACCAAAAGACAGACAAGCGTATGAATCATCGAAACTTTTGGGGGCTTGAGTGAAAATCGTCGGCCCCCGCTCCCCGCTCCCCGTTCCCCGCTCCTCTGGTAATTCCTCACTCACTACGTAACGTCGTCCGTGGACATTCTTACATTGATTACATCCCCAGTGGAAATGTGCTCTGCGTTGGTTCCACGATGAAATAGCGTCTGTCAAACCTGAGGCTTCGAACATTTGTTACGTGTGAAATAAGTGACGCGGCAGATTTACAGCTTCGTTTTCAGAAAAGTATTTAACCCAGAAGGCGAAAAACCACAAGACAACGCGAAGACGCTGGAGATATTTCAGGGATTGTGCTGCATCGGCTCGTAACACCGTCTAGAAGTTAATTATCGAGAAAAAGATGTTGGCGTGAGAGTGTGAGCGCGCCGTTCCAGAGGCGTTTAAGGCTGATCGGTGCGTCCGACGTGGCATCGATCTGAGTACGTTAAACGGCGGTGACAGACGATAGTTGATCTCGAATTTGTAAAGTGAATAAAAGCCACGTGTAGAACAAAAATCGTAAATCTCAAATACAACCGGGACATAAAAAGGTCTGCTCTAATGGACAGATGTCAGGTTTGAAGTATTGGTTGTATTAAAGATTCACTTAAGTTTAAGCTAAGATTGTGAACGTGGCGGGGGCGGAGCCACTGGGGGGGGCTTGAGGAATGGCCAATGAACGCAGGAGTAAGCCGAGGTGGGAAAGCAAATCCGTTTTCATTCATAAAAAAAGTATTGACTGTAATTGTCCCCGCCCACTTTAGCCGTAAACGCGACACTTCCGGTTAAGCGGGAATCCCATTCATTTCACTGGAGAATCTGGGGAAATTTTTAAATAAAGTAGGTTTTCTGCGAGGCTTTAAAACGGTTTAGTAGTCCCTTAGTTTTTTTGTTTTTTTTTATTTAAAATACACAAAAAAGAGCAGCAAGAAACGCAAGAGGCTTAAGCATTTACGTTACATTCATACCTCATGTGCAAAAATATTTAAAAAAACGTAGAAAAAACATACACTAAGACATTTTATATTTCAAAATCTGTGCAAACTGCTTTTGTTTTCAGGCCTTTTGGGTTTGTGCGATAGTTTAGAGAAATTATATAAGAGGACAAAAGGGACTGAAATACAACGAATTTGCGTTTTTGGCGAGAAAATGTACAACATCGATATGATATTTTGATAGGATTAGGATTAGATTCAAGACATATACTGATTTTCCACAATATCTTTTACAAAAACACCAAAAATTATATGTTAGTGGAACTTTTAGATAACGTCACATCAGTTTGTAGGTCAATAATATTTAAAACAGAAGGGATTTTTGTTGCAACGCAGTGAGATCTTGGGTTTAGTCACTGATAAAAACAACCAGGTTCAACTTTTGTGTGTTTTTTTTTTATATTTCACGGCAAAATCCAATGTAATCAACAGGAAAAACTGGCTCTCGCCGTCTTACGCATCTGGAAGTGCGACGTCGTCAAGTCTAGAATCTGAAAACTACCAATTTACCGTCAAAATCAGCAGTCCGCACACAAAGTCATACAATAAAATACAAAACAAAACGATCCCTGATGAGCCTCTATAAATGTGTTACGACCCAAAGAGTTCAAAGCATTTTTAAGAAGGACAAAGGAGAACAGAGGTAAGGGTTCAAAGCTGTTATTATTTTGGTAATTTCTGGTTCTTGTTAAGTTATAAAGTTGTTTGGAAGAAAAATAACCTTATAATAAAAATAAATAATAAATAAAAATAACCTTATCAAACCCCGTGCACCAAAAAAAACCTAAGTAACAAAGAAAAAAGACCATGGTGAGCCGGGAAACGTAAAATAAGGACGGCGCGCTGGGAAAAACAACCTACGCTAACGAATAAAACAACTCATAAACTCCCCCCGACACAAATTAAAGAACGAAAACAGGACGTCCGGACTCACCAGGTCAAACAAAAGAAGATAAACTGATCAAAAACTACGGAGACGCCAGCAGGGGGCAGTGTAGGACTCAGAGCAAGCGGAGTAACCAGGACCAAAACCATAAAAATATACTTTAAAAAATAGGTAAAAATTCTCAACTAATTACAAACTAACTTAAACTAACAAAAACATACAGGGAAAAATTAGGAATAAGTTTTTATGAATTAAAACGTACGAAAATTGAGATACACAAAGGCGCCCAAACCTAACGTACGACCTGAATGGCGATGGCGACGCCCACGATAACTTCTAGAATAAGTTGAATGCTGTTACTAAAGAATAACGAGCTGAAAAACGCTCATTTTGATTCACTTCGGGGTCGTTAGTTTGACCGATTCACCAAACACGTGTCTTTGGACGGCGGGAGGACGGATTTACAAAATTAAAAACTGGGGCACGGCCGAGTTTGGACGGTTGGTATAAATAAAACTGTGAAACGAGCGTAACATCATCCAGTCTCTGTGCACTCGAGGGTCAGGCGTAATCTGAAGGACGTCTGTTGGTGCTTTTTTTTTTTTTGGCGTTTCTGTGTTTTAGCGAAACAAATGACGATATATTCCCTCTTCACTGCTGCCGGGGATCACATTGGTCAAAAATAGCGACTCCTGGGACGTGTCTTGTGTAAAAACTGGGACAAATTAATGTTTTTTGGGAGAAATCTACTGGGACGTGGGACACACAGGGAACAAAAGTGGGACTGATGTGATTGGGGACGTCTGCAGGGCCCAGGAAACCCACAGGACGCACCCCCAGGTCTGTCATGATCACGTGTTTAAAGTTTGATATGTCGCTGAAGAAAATATAGACGATAAACGATAATATTAAAATGAATTTATGCCACTGACGCAAAAAACCCTAAAGTAGAATTAGCGCCAAAAAACGATTATATATGTACAATTATAATATGGTTTAAAAAAAAAAAACATTAATTGCAATAAAGTAAACAGCAGAATGAAAGTGAAAGTGAAAGTAAATAAAAGTAGTTTGAGTCTATAATGAGCCATAGAAGTTGTTTATTCTACCCTCCACAACTTAAATGCAATCATAGAAAAATAAAATAAAAATAAATAAATAATAAATAAATAATAAAATAAAAAAATAAAATAAGATGAAATAAAATAATAATAATAATAATAAATAATAAAATTTAAAAATAAAATAAGATGAAATAAAAAAAAAATTAAACAAAATAAAATACAATAAAATAGTTAATAAATAATAATAATAAAAAAAATCCTGGCTAGTACAAAGAAAAAGTCTCTAGATCTATATTGACTCCTACACTACTATTACTGCTACTGATCACCTCAAGAAAATCTGGTGTTGGTTATTATTTAATTATTAGGAAGTTCGGAATCATATCCAATCAGACTAATCTCACAAAAGAAAAGATGTTTTAGGCCTGAGTTGTCGTCTACAGTTCCCGGGGCAGGTGGGGACGATTACAACACATCAAAAAAATCCAAACTTTACAAAGAAAAGTTTGTCCTGTCACGATGATGCGAGGCACGTTTATTTGTACAGCAGTCGGTCCACAAAGTCATTTAAAGTGATTTACAGAATAAGAAAGATGTTAAAATCACAATAAAATCAAAACATAATCATCAGGAAATGAACATTAAAAGAGAAGAGTGCAGAATAAACCCCATTCAGTCACATGCACAGATAAACAGAACCGTTTGAGTCTGGAGTTAAACATCGTCAAAGTCGAAGGTCTGAGTCACATCTTCAGGAAGAATGATCCAGGTTTAGTCCTGTTTTAGTCCCAGTTTAGTCCTGGTTCAGTCCTTGTTTAGTCCCGGTTCAGTCCCGGTTCAGTCCCGGTTTAGTCCTGTTTCAGTCCCGGTTCAGTCCCGGTTCAGTCCCGGTTTAGTCCTGTTTCAGTCCCGGTTCAGTCCCGGTTTAGTCCTGTTTCAGTCCCGGTTCAGTCCCGGTTCAGTCCCGGTTTAGTCCCGGTTTAGTCCTGTTTCAGTCCTTGTTCAGTCCTGGTTTAGGCCTGGTTCAGTCCTAGTTCAGTCCTGGTTCAGTCCCAGTTCAGTCCCGGTTCAGTCCCGTTTCAGTCCTTGTTTAGTCCCGGTTTAGTCCCGGTTCAATCCTGGTTTAGTCTTGGTTTAGTCTTGGTTTAGTCCTGATTCAGTCCTGGTTTAGTCCTGGTTCAGTCCTGGTTCAGTCCTGGTTCAGTCCTGGTTCAGTCCTGGTTTAGTCCTGGTTCAGTCCTGGTCTAGTCCTTGTTCAGTCCTGGTTCAGTCCCGTTTCAGTCCTGGTTCAGTCCTGGTTCAGTCCTGGTTCAGTCCTGTTTTAGTCCTAGTTCAGTCCCGGTTCAGTCCTGGTTCAGTCCTGGTTTAGTCCTGGTTCAGTCCCGGTTCAGTCCCGGTTCAGTCCTGGTTCAGTCCCGGTTCAGTCCTGGTTCAGTCCTGGTTCAGTCCTGGTTTAGTCCTGGTTCAGTCCTGGTCTAGTCCTTGTTCAGTCCTGGTTTAGTCCTGACTCTGGAGGTGAGATGGTTCATGTGGCTCTAACATATCAGAGTTTTACTTCTTCTTACTTTACAAAACCGTAGAGTTTTTTTGAGTATTTTTGTTGCCGTTGGATCAGATTTGAGCCGTGTGGAGGTGAATAAACCCCTTTTACGCCTAAACATTTGTACATTCTGCTGTTTACTTGTTGCAGTTCTTGTTTTTTTTTAATGAAACAGTCGATTTAAAATGCTTCAGTGGTTCAGTATCTCACATTATTTCAATCATAATTCATTTAAATATCATCGTTCGGGGTTATATTCCTCTGTCGCTGTAAATCGTGCCCCGTCTTTCGTCTGTTCCTCGTCTTTTCTAAATGTAATACTCTTAAAACGGCTCTAGGACATGTTTTTGTTTACCTACCGCAGCTGTTCTGAAGAAAATCTATTGTTCAAACATCACAATGCGTCTGATCGGGCCACACTCGGCGTCTATTTCATTAAACGCCATTTTCTGTGAGGTCCGAGCCAAACGAAACGGTAATTCCGGCCCCGTCCCTGCGTCTGGCCTCATTGTGCCATTTCCATGTAATCAATAATTCATTGTCCTCTGGGATTTGTCTGTTTTCACTTAAGGATGTCATTTTTTCTCAGGGCTCATGGCTAAAGACGAGGCTTAACCACGACAGCTGCTGCGTTGCACTTTCCCCGTCACGACCGCAGCCTCGGCTTCGCCACAAAAGACGCCGTAAATCTGGATTAAGGTGCGTTTAATGATCTTAAGGGGTTTTTGTTTTTTTTTCTAGAGAATTTCGATATTATAACTTCTGCCGACGAACGATATCAACCAGCGCAGCGACTAAGAACAGCGTTTATTTACTTTAAAACTAAAATAAAATGACGCAAAACTGATCTTATCTTTTATTTAACTACAGAAATTCAAACATTATGAGACTTTCTGAGCAGCTACGATCAGTAAATAGTTTTATTACATCAGTTTATACGCCACGACTGCACTGGGAATATGTGTTTTTTTTTGCTTTTTGATGATGTAGATGCAGATTAAGTGGGGAAATAGTGATATTATATTAAAATAAGAGGGTAAACCTTGTATTTATTGAACTGGAATTTAATACATTCATTATTTATTGTTATTATTATTTATTTAATGCATTTGGGTCTTGCATATTCATGTTTTTCTACACGTTACAGGACAAATCTCTGATGTAACACACACATATATATGTCCTGGCCCCGCCCCCTCCGTCACATTTGAGACCCCACTGTGGCCCGTGTGTTTGACCCCGCCCACTTTGTGTTTGACCCCGCCCACTTTGTGTTTGACCCCGCCCACTTTGTGTTTGACCCCGCCCACTTTACCCTCCCCTGGTTTAATGTCTGTCAACGAAACCTCAAAACCCGTCAGACTGTTCTCTGGAAATCTGGGTTCTCTTTGCGGGTGCTTGTTGCTTCAGTCCCAGACAAAACGCTTCAGTCCCAGAGAAAACGCTTCAGTCCCAGAGAAAACGCTTCAGTCCCAGAGAAAACGCTTCAGTCCTAGACAAAACGCTTCAGTCCCAGAGAAAACGCTTCAGTCCCAAAGAAAACGCTTCAGTCCCAGACAAAACGCTTCAGTCCCAGAGAAAACGCTTCAGTCCCAGAGAAAACGCTTCAGTCCCAGAGAAAACGCTTCAGTCCTAGACAAAACGCTTCAGTCCCAGAGAAAACGCTTCAGTCCTAGACAAAACGCTTCAGTCCCAAAGAAAACGCTTCAGTCCCAAAGAAAACGCTTCAGTCCCAGAGAAAACGCTTCAGTCCCAGAGAAAACGCTTCAGTCCCAAAGAAAACGCTTCAGTCCCAGAGAAAACGCTTCAGTCCTAGACAAAACGCTTCAGTCCTAGAGAAAACGCTTCAGTCCCAGAGAAAACGCTTCAGTCCCAGAGAAAACGCTTCAGTCCCAGAGAAAACGCTTCAGTCCTAGACAAAACGCTTCAGTCCCAGAGAAAACGCTTCAGTCCCAGAGAAAACGCTTCAGTCCTAGACAAAACGCTTCAGTCCCAGAGAGAAAAGCTTCAGTCCCAAAGAAAACGCTTCAGTCCCAGAGAAAACGCTTCAGTCCTAGAGAAAACGCTTCAGTCCCAAAGAAAACGCTTCAGTCCTAGACAAAACGCTTCAGTCCCAGAGAAAACGCTTCAGTCCCAGAGAAAACGCTTCAGTCCCAGAGAAAACGCTTCAGTCCCAGAGAGAAAAGCTTCAGTCCCAGAGAAAACGCTTCAGTCCTAGACAAAACGCTTCAGTCCAAGAGAAAACGCTTCAGTCCCAGAGAAAACGCTTCAGTCCTAGACAAAACGCTTCAGTCCCAGAGAAAACGCTTCAGTCCCAGAGAAAACGCTTCAGTCCCAGAGAAAACGCTTCAGTCCTAGACAAAACGCTTCAGTCCCAGAGAAAACGCTTCAGTCCTAGACAAAACGCTTCAGTCCTAGACAAAACGCTTCAGTCCCAGAGAAAACGCTTCAGTCCTAGACAAAACGCTTCAGTCCCAGAGAAAACGCTTCAGTCCTAGACAAAACGCTTCAGTCCTAGACAAAACGCTTCAGTCCCAGACGCACAGACACTGATGTGACTTTAAGACACTGTCCTTGTCTATTTTAAAAACCATGAATCTGTAATAAACATGAATTAAACAGATTTTAGCCCCGTCGTTCTTGTTTTCAGTTAAACCTCTGCATCGTTTAGGCTTCAGCTCCATCTGTCGTTTGGCTCAGTTCTTCTACCAACGTTATGAAAGAGTTTTATTTGTTTACTGCGTCGCCGAGTTCAACTCCACACAGGTTTGAACTTGGACTTTCATGCATCATACTTAGAAAAATGCATTACTCATTAGTGTCAGTTTGGATTTAAAACAGATTTGAAAACATAAGTGACCGTCGTTTTGACTTTGAGCTCATTTTTACTCATTCATATCATGTTTTTTTTTTTGCGTTTTTACCGATTTCAGGCATAAATTACCCCACACGGGACTCGTCTAATCTCTCCTGATGTTTGCTCTGGATTACGACGATGGTGCTATGAGGATAACAGGCCTTTTTTTTTTAGATTTAGGGATAAATATGACACAATATATCGATGCCGGTTTCATCAGTGTTCATTTCCCTTCCCTGAGACATGTTTGTGCGCCTCAGGAATGGCTGCTATTTTGGTTCGCTCGATTGAAAAAAAAAAAAAAAAAAAAACATATCCCATGACTTTCTATGACCTCAAAACTTGGCTCGTTTTCAAATGGAACACAACATTAGACAAGACGACATGGTAGAGTTTCAGCGCGCACACACACACACACACACACATACACAGACGCACAATACTGCCTCATATCCCCCTGGGCCGAAAACAAAAAAAAAGCCGTACTCTTTTGAAAGAATCTAAAGTCATGCGCTACATTCAGACAAGCTGTTCCCAATCCGCCCCCACACGCCGTCACTCCACGCCGATCACTCAGACGGCCGATGATCGCCGCAGCAGACACAAACCAAAACCACCGGCGTTACATCATCAGGGAAATTATCATCTTTACACGCGACACTGCGGGAAGAATTTGAGGAAATGATGAGTCCGGACGTAGCGAAGACCACAACGTGTGTTTTGTGATTATGAAAAAATGCGACACACTTCATGCATACAGACTTAGAAGTGACTGTATATGTAAATGGGTGTAGCTAACCCGCTAGCCGCCGCGTTACGAAAAGGAAGTGAGCATGGGCGCGCTTCCGGCTTCATCCACTCGCTTTCTATTCAAAAAAACGTCAACCCTTTCTGTAACTGCTGCCGTCAGACTCGTCGTTTTGGTCTTAAATGTTCGTATTAAACCCGCTCTACATGATCCCGGTGTTTTTATTTCGCTATTTTGTCTGTAAATCAAGATATGAACATATGTTATGGCCTCCAGCTCCTCCTGCTCGCATCTGATTGGCTCCTGGGCTCTGTGTGCTGATTGGTTCGACGCCGTAGATCAGGGGTGTCAAACTCAACAAAATGGTTCCTCTCACAAATGGGCCAGATGTAACTGTAAGATAAATATAACTAAATGCAACCAAATGTAATGTAAAATAAATACAACTACTTTTTAAGCGTGTTAATTAACCGTTTCTATATTTATTAGTTGTTCAAGTCGCAAATATCACATATGGATTTGCATAGATATGAAAAAATGGCTGTTTAACTGTGTATCTCCTGATAAACTGATATTTTAAGACTGTCATACCTTTTCATTTTCTTTGCCGTGGGCCACGTAAAATGACGTGGCGGGCCGCTTTTGGCTCACGGGCCTTGAGTTTGACACATGTGCCCTAGAACCTGGCCACTCCCACTCCTTCACCTGCAGCTGCAACGCTTTAAAAGGACCCGCCCCCTGCTACTCCTCTATTCTCTGACTCTCGTTTTGTTTTTGTGCCTTTTGTAAATCGTGGTTCTTCGACTTAGCTCTTAGCTCTGACACTGGTTTGTTTTGTGTTATTGTAATTTCTGTACTTCTGTTTTTGTTAGTTGTACATTGAAACGCTCCATTCCTTTTTAAATTATAACTTTAGTTTTACAATTTCCCATCATATTTTGTTACTTTCCCTCACTGAGCTGGGTCGTAACAACAATAACAACAAACAAATCAGGCGTCTTCTTTCCCCTTTGTCGCTCCTGCTAGCGTTAGCAACAGGTTTGATTGACAGCGTTGCTAAGCGTCCACTCCCTGCTAAACCTGCGGTGCGGGCGGGAAGGGGCGTTACCTCAAATGCCTCGCTCCGGATTGGCTCTTACTCCTAATCTGCACTTGATTATACAATAACTGCTACTTTTTGTGCTGCTCAGTGTCTTTTTCGTTAGCATTATTACCACGTTCACAACACTACTCCCTACAAATATTACAGACTCAATTGCTAACCCGTCTACTTCATATACTACTGATGCCGCCATGTTGGTGCTGCAGATTGTGAACATTTGCATCCGTTTTGTAGTCACCAGATTGCTCCTCAAAATGGCTGCTTCTACACAGCGTTGCTATAGCCTACAGCTAACACCCCAGTATCAGTCAATACCACTTTCGACGCACTACTTTGAAATGTGCGAAATCTGGAGTTCACTGTAGACTCATTTCCACTGGTTCACACTTCGGAGCGCATCAGTAGTGTCTCCACGGTCGAAAATGAACCGTACCACCCCGTTTGAGGGGTTTGAAGTGGACTCTGGAGGGTGCTAGCTCCCAGAGAGGGCTAGCGCAGTATGGATCGCGTTAGCTAAGGCGTGGCTATACAAGAAAAGAGATGACTGGACAAGAGAGAACGCAGACGCAACACGGAAAAAGCAGGTATAAACATAAAATACTAATCTCTCACCAAACACTGAGTCGATGAGCCGATATACGACAAAACAAAACACGAATGCAACAGCTGCTTCCTGTTTATGGATGCACGGCTCTCGCGGGTAAAGATCGAAAATATAATGTTTCCAGAGTCTAACATGAGCCAAACGCACTGCATCACATAAAGAGAGGCTCAAACCAGGTGTAGAGGCGCAGAGAAGTGAAATAAATGAAAAAGCTGATGATAAACTAGAAGTAATTTTGTGTTTACGCTAGCTTTAGCCTTAGCCATGTCTCACAGCGCCACAATCTTGGAATTACTGACCATCTTTGCGTGAATCGCTGAAATCGGGCCTATAATTCTGGGACGTTAGTGTCTCATGGAGCGGATCCTTGCCCCTGGAGAGCATGGAAACACAACTCAACTGGAGGGACACCCACCAAACAGACCCTCGCCAAGGCCCCAAACGAACACGCTAACCACCTGTGCTTTGGTGAGTGCCAGTGTGGGCCATACAAAACACATCTATCATCACACCTCAGGCATAAGTATGAAATATTCAGAGCACTACACACTACGGGGTCAAAAGTACTGCACACTACAGGGAAATTACACACCAGAGGGACAGAACCATTACACACCGGAGGGACAGAACTATTACACAGCGGAGGGACGGAACCATTACACACCGGAGGGACAGAACCATTACACACCGGAGGGACAGAACTATTACACAGCGGAGGGACGGAACCATTACACACCGGAGGGACAGAACCATTACACACCGGAGGGACAGAACCATTACACACCGGAGGGACAGAACCATTACACACCGGAGGGACAGAACTATTACACAGCGGAGGGACGGAACCATTACACACCGGAGGGACAGAACTATTACACAGCGGAGGGACAGAACCATTACACACCGGAGGGACAGAACCATTACACACCGGAGGGACAGAACCATTACACAGCGGAGGGACAGAACCATTACACACCGGAGGGACAGAACCATTACACAGCGGAGGGACAGAACCATTACACACCGGAGGGACAGAACCATTACACACCGGAGGGACAGAACTATTACACAGCGGAGGGACAGAACCATTACACACCGGAGGGACAGAACCATTACACACCGGAGGGACAGAACCATTACACACCGGAGGGACAGAACTATTACACAGCGGAGGGACAGAACCATTACACACCGGAGGGACAGAACTATTACACAGCGGAGGGACAGAACCATTACACACCGGAGGGACAGAACCATTACACACCGGAGGGACAGAACCATTACACACCGGAGGGACAGAACCATTACACACCAGAGGGACAGAACTATTACACATCAGAGGGACAGAACCATTACACACCGGAGGGACAGAACTATTACACACCGGACGGACAGAACAGAACCATTACACAGCAGAGCAACAGAACCATTACACACCAGAGGGACAGAACCATTACACACCGGAGGGACAGAACCATTACACACCGGAGGGACAGAACTATTACACACCAGAGGGACAGAACTATTACACACCAGAGGGAAAGAACCATTACACACCAGAGGGACGGAACAGAACCATTACACAGCAGAGCAACAGAACCATTTCACACCGGAGGGACAGAACCATTACACATCAGAGGGGCAGAACCTTTACACAGCAGAGGGGCAGAACCTTTACACAGCAGAGGGGCAGAACCATTACACAGCAGAGGGGCAGAACCATTACACACCAGAGGGACAGAACCATTACACACCGGAGGGACAGAACCATTACACACCAGAGGGATAGAACAGAACCATTACACAGCGGAGCAACAGAACCATTACACACCAGAGGGACAGAACCATTACACAGCAGAGGGACAGAACCATTATACACCAGAGGGACAGAACCATTACACACCAGAGGGACAGAACTATTACACACCGGAGGGACAGAACCATTACACACCGAAGGGACAGAACCATAACACACCGGAGGGACAGAACCATTTCACACCAGAGGGACAGAACCATTACACAGCGGAGGGACAGAACCATTACACAGCGGAGGGACATAACCATTACACACCAGAGGGACAGAACCATTACACACCAGAGCGACAGAACCATTACACACCAGAGGGACCGAACAGAACCATTACACACCAGAGGGACAGAACCATTACACAGCAGAGGGGCAGAACCATTACACACCAGAGGGACAGAACCATTACACACCGGAAGGACAGAACCATTACACACCGGAGCGACAGAACCATTACACACTGGATCGACAGAACCATTACACACCTGAGAGACAGAACCATTACACACTGGAGGGACAGAACCATTACACACCAGGTTGGAGAGAACTATTACACACCAGAGGGACAGAACCATTACACACCAGATGGACAGAACCATTACACACCAGGTTGGAGAGAACTATTACACACCAGGTTGGAGAGAACTATTACACACCAGAGGGACAGAACCATTACACACCAGATGGACAAAACCATTACACACCGGAGGGACAGAACTGTGCCAAATCAGAAGAAGCACATTAGAATAAGCCCATTTCCCAAACTATATCATGCAGTTTCACTCTCTGCAGCCCCTAAACCAGAAACATTAGGTTCACCAATGGTCATTACGTCGTTGTCCATCTGCTCCTGGACACACCTCTGGTCATTTTGTCCTGACAAATCATTTAACTCAGAGGAGAAAATAGTAACTCCAGGCTAAAATCTGCAAGTGCCCTTCACGGCCTCCCTCTGGTAAGTGACAAGAGCACGCTGTGGCATAGTACAGGCGGGAAGGACAGAGGTCACTTACAGCGGTCTCTCTATACACGGTCTGTACACACTCTATACACGGTCTGTACACACTCTATACACACTCTATACACGGTCTGTACACACTCTATACACGGTCTGTACACACTCTATACACGGTCTGTACACACTCTATACACGGTCTGTACACACTCTATACACGGTCTGTACACACTCTATACACGGTCTGTACACACTCTATACACGGTCTGTACATCTACGCCTGTGTTTGACTGTAGTACTACAATATGTATTAAGAGCCACAGCAGTAGCAATAGCTGATGATGATGTAGTAGTAGTAGCAGTAGTAGCAGTAGCAGTAGCAGTAGCAGTAGTAGCAGTAGCAGTAGTAGTAGTAGTAGTAGTAGTAGTAGTCGTCACATACAGCTCTATAGTTTCTTCTTTTCCTTAATCTCGGCCTCTGTCTTGGCCAAAGCAGCACAATGGACTCAACTCAAATCTCATATAATTCCCTTCACCATTATCCAACACTCTCTCTCTTCTCTCACTCTCTTCTCCCTCGCTCCCTCTCCTTCTCTCTTTCTTTTCTCTCTCCTTCTCTTTCTTTACCCCTCCACGTCCCTCCCTTTCTCCTCCCCTGTCCTTTTCTCCCTCTCTCTATCCTCCCCCCTCTCTCCTTCTCCCTCCCCCTCCATCTCTCTCTCTCTCTGCTTCTTTCTTTCCCTCTCCCCGTCACTCTCTCTCCCCCTCCATCTCTCTCTCTCCCTCCCTCCCCCTGTGTCTCTATATCTCCCTCTCCCCTCCCCCCCTTCGTCTCTCTCTCCCATCCCCCCCTCCTTCTCTCTGTCCCTTCCCCCTCTCTCTCTCCTTCTCTCTGTCCCTTCCCCCTCTCTCTCCCCCTCTTCCCCCCTCCTCCCTCTCTCTCTCGTCATGTAACCTCTGCTTCTTTTATATTTCATGAGCTGAGCTTGTTCATATCAGAAGATGAGTTTTTCTCTTTTTCTTGTAGTGACTCTATCGCTTCACTGAGGCCACGTTGTTTCTTTCGTTCTTGTTTAAACACGGCACATTTATAAAAGTTCACGTCTTCTGCCTCAAACATTTTCAGATCCACTGGGCAACCGGAAAATTCACCCTTTCACTCAACTCTTTATTATTATTATTATTATTATTATTATTATTATCATCAATAATTTATTTTATTTTTTTATTTATTTTGTATTATTATTATTTTTTGTATTATTATTATTATTATTATTATTAATTTTATTTGTATTAATTTATTTTGTATTATTATTATTTCTTTATTTTTATTATTATTTTATTTTTATTTTTTTATAGAATCATTTTGCAAAGTGTTTTATTAATATTGTGATATTCAAATCCATATTGTGTATTAAAGCTGCAGTACTTAGCTTTTCTGGCAGCTTGTTTCCATGGAGACATCATTGATTTGCCTGAAAGGTGTCACAGTATGGCATTAAACTAACCCATGCTGCGCTTATTCAATTACAGGCGTTTCAGTTCTCAAAAATACATTGAAAGGCATGGATTTCTACAGTGAGTGAGATCGCCTCTCCACAGATCTGACCTGTAACATGGCCTCCTTTGGAAATAGATCAGTTTAATGCCATACTGTGGGACATTCTAGACAAAGCAATAACATTTCTATGAAGAGCAACCAAGTGGAAGACTCTTATTATTGACCTCAAGTTTTAAATTACATCCAATCAGATCCATTTGTTTCAGTGACACGTGTGAAACGAAGAAGCTCATTGGTCGCCTCTGATTTACAAATAAAATCACATTTCTCTCACTTCAGATTAACAGTTTAGTCTTTCGTTCATTGATTCTGCAGAAATCCACCATGTTTTTCAGCCTCTGTGATATTTTTTTTCTTTATTTTTCCCAGTAAGGACGGATCGGGCTCGTCTCTGATTGGCTGATCCACCTGTCAATCATGGCCATCTGAAAACAGGCAGATTCACCAGTCTTTCTTTCTTTCTGTCTTTCTTTACTCTTTATTTGTCAGGGGCTGTGTACGAATGCATTAATTTTTACAAAAGAAAAGATAATTTGTACCAGATTAAGCTACTTCTACTGTCCCTGTGCAGGTGAACACACATTAAAACACACATTTCATCACAATTACATCATAAAACTATCAGTTCATCATTAACATTAGCAACAAAATACAATAAATGTCCAAAAAAGTCCAATACGTGATGTTTCCTACAGTCCAAACCAATTAAAAAAGTCATTATGTGCAGGTTTTTACAGTGAAACAGAACAAACTACAGTGATGTGGACACGTTTGATTATGTAAAATGTACTTTTTTCTTTCAGATTCTCTCTTTTCTAGTAAAATTATTCAAATCTACAGATCACATACTGCCCCCTGTCTTTGAAAAACACTTATTATTCCTTTAATGGCGTTTACGCTCGGGGCATCTCTGGTGTTAAAATTCAAATGGGTCGAATTTGACCCGTGTGACTCAAAGTTCCACTGTACAATGAGGGTTCGTTCCTCGGTGCTGAATTTGCTCAGATTAAAGTGGGAAGAGTCGTTCTAAATGCTCTGAAAAAATAAAAGAAAAATATGTAGAAACAAAAGAGTTATGACCTTTTTTCAACTGTCTGACTGACTTTTGTATTTATTTTGGATATTACAGTGATGACCAGACTCACATCTTCGTAAAGTATTGGAAAAAAATGTGTGATCCCAGTTAATACCGAACTCTGGAGCCTAACCCAGAGATCGTACGCATTAAATCAGGGGCCCAGGGGCCAATTGCGGCCCGCGAGATGATATTTTGTGGCCCGCAGGACAACGTAAAAGCTTAATATTAGTGTGGCATTATCATATTTCAACAAAGATTCAACAAATAACGATGTATATCCATAAAATCCACAAGAATTGGCATGTTTCCTCGTGTATATTGGAAAAAGCGATGACGTTTGAGGAGATTTTAACAAAGCTTTTTTCACGGAATACCTGAATACCTGCCGCGGCCCCGGGATAATTTGCGTTTGAGACCCCTGCATTAAATAAAACCGATGGAGAAAGCTAAACCAGGACCTAGCGTATCATCTCAAACCAAACCTGCAGTGGCAACCGTTTAAATGTTCTCAAGTGAACATCCTGCTTATATCCCAAAAGTGACAGCGACGGGGGTCTGCAGAGCTAAAGACGCCTGTCACGTTACAATCTCTGCTCTCCGTGGGGGGAAAAAAAACACCTAAAGATCCCAATGTCTGATCCAGTGAAATGAAAACCAATTTGGACAGCTTGTAGTGCGAGGCTAAGGAGTGCGCATTGACCCATTCCACGCGACGTAAGGTCAGGCGAACGCACACGCATAATAATGACCCGTAATAAACGAACGCCTCGCAATCTGCACATTGATTCCATAGATTGGCTCGCGGAGTGACAGGGATGACTAGCCTTTAGCTTAATAGATATTGAACGGCGAGGTCGAAGACACAGTATCACCTTTAGCGCGGCCGATATTGCACCAACCGAACGCCAAATGTATTAAAAAAAAGAACAAACACTGCAAAAGAAAAAAGAGACTAGAATAGAGTTTCCCGGTGTCTGCGTTGTGACCTTGCTGTAAGGGGACGCTGTTGACTGTAAACAGAGTGAAAGTAGACACCTTTGCCAATCATTTCTTTGATAATGTACGTGGGAAAACGGAGAAACGCGACACTTGTTTAAAGGTAAGACTCACGATAAATACTTTTCTGCTGCGGTTACAGATGGAATTAGGGTCCGGGTTGCCGTTTTCGCAGCTGAAACATTCCATAAAAACGACATGATTTGACGACGTTTGCGACGGCATTTCAACGAGAGTAATACAAATCTGTTACTTTGTGCGTAGAGACAGATTATCTCAAGTGTGTTCAGTGTAACGGGAGTAAAATGGAAGCTCCAAACGGCACCACGGAGCTGCAGTCTCCGTCTCTCCGTCTGTCTCTCTCTCTCTCCGCCACTTCCAGCAAAGTGAGAGGGTCTGGCCGCCCCACTGGCTGCTTGCATCTCTGCGAAGGTGTGAATGTGGTTAGATTCCCAGCGTAGCCCTTGAACGCAACCCCCCACGCTGGTAAAAAAAAAAGAAAAAGGTCCACTTTAACCTAATCTCTGCTGTCCTGCTGCATTGCATTCAATCACACTGCACTGCTTCATGTAACAACCAACATATCTGCAAAGTGTCTCTTCCCAACACTATGAATAAGGACCGGGACAGGCGTAGGAGGTGACCTGGAGTCTGCCTGATGCTGCACCGCCCCGGGGTTGAAGTCAAGTGGAAATGAGCAGGATTTAAAATGCTTTGTGGCACCTGCTTGGCTCATGTGCCGATGCGCAAAAGGGATTCTTCCAAAACCACACACACCACTTTTGCTGTAGGACATGACCAAAAACCTACCCCCAAACGTGTCCACGAACACCAAACCCTTAAACCCCCAATGTATTTCATAAACTACAACCATTCCACTGGGTGTCCTACGTCCTACCCCCCCCCCCCCCATCAGCGCCTGTAACGTCCCACATTTGGCGCAAAGGATGGGTTAACGCTGCAGAAATGCGTAAATCTGTCACCCCGTGTGCGCCTTCCATCCATCCTCCTAAGTGTTTCCATCCTCACAGAACATGGGGTGGGTGTGGGGGGCACGCAGCCATGGTCTTCGCGCATGGGTTTTTCCCTTCCAACTTCCACGCTGAAAGCCTATAAAAGGCACCAGCGCGCTTATCTGGACGTGCCCTGCATGCGTAATGATTATTCCCCAAGTAATCAACGCGGAGGGACGGAGGGAGGAGGGTTTGGAACACACGGGGCGCATGAGAGGAGTGAAAACATGCGAAACAAAAGTGGAATGAAAGAGAAAGCAGGACAGGAAAGCAAAGCAAAGCAAAGCACGGGGCGGACTGGATCACCACCACCACCACCACCACTACCACTACCACTACCACGCTGTGTCCATTGATTCCACAACGCAAAACACTGGCGCTCTGTTCCATTCATACGCACTAAATCCAAACAGCCTCTGCGTAAAACACGTTCTTACCTTGATTTTTTTTTCCTGTTTCCTCGCGGTGATACGAGCTCGTTCCCAGCTCCAGCAGCGAGCACAGGCAGTAGTACGAGTGCTTAGTAGTAGCAGTAGTAGTAGTTGTTGTAGTAGTAGAGGTAAACCCAGCAGAGGGGAAGGCTAATGGAGACACAGGGAGCTCTTATATACCGGCCAACGCGGCGTTTCCACCAACCAAGACGCACAAAAGGAGGCAGAGCGCTCCGGATTCCCATGCACTGCAGTTTTTTTCCCTTCTCCCTCGGTTATTTCTTGTTGATCTTGTCTGCTGCTGCTGCTGGTGGGTTACTCCTAGTTTCCATTCAGCTGTGCCGGTGCGACCTGTATGATCGAATGACCGGAGAGGCGCTTCATCAGCACGCCCCTATGGTTTGTTGTTGTTGGTGGTGGTGGTGTTGGTGTTGTTGGTGGAGGAGGTAATGGGACGCGGCGCGCTGCACGGACGGCTTCTTCCTCATTCTTCCCTTCCCCGTTTCCCTTTCCTTCTCTCTTTGCGCGCTCAGCTCCAGCAGCTCAGAGAAGTGCGCGGAGTGGAGACAGCGGCGGTGAGTGAGCAGGTCTCCTCCAGTCTCCAGTTCCCCTCGCTCACTCGTTCACTCGTTCCCGGATCAGCCTCCTCCTCCTCCTCCCTCCTCTCTGCGTGTGTGTGTGTGTGTACTTTTGCGCCTTATCCCGCCCCCCTGCCCCACTTTATTAACCCCTTGCTCTGGATTTATCAATTAAATCCCATCTGCTAATTGTCCAAACCCTGATTCCAAAGCAGGACATTAGGTTTTCCATCTGTTTTCATGCATCTCATATTATTTTCTTGAGTTTCGCTGCTGTTTAAATGATCGATACTATTTTCCGGTTTGCTCTTTCTGTCCTTGGAGTATTGACAGTGTGAGGGCTCTAATGATGGCCGATAAGAGCCGTGTCCAAACTGCTCCTCCGATTGATCCCCGCGAGGCAGAAGTCAGGGCGTCGCGACACGGTGCAGCCAAATCATGGAAGTAAACTTTAGTTCCATGGATCAAAATCGTAAAAATGCGTCAAATAAACTGAAAAAAGAGACAAAAGTGTTTCTAGTTTTTAGTGTCTTCAGCTGAGTGGGATATCTGTCGTTTTAGGGATGCAGCCGGAAAAAAAGGACGAGTTTTAAAGCTGTTTCTTTTTTTCAGGAACACGGCAGGTTCTGACCGGAAGAGCGGAGGCAGCGTCCAGAGGAGTGACGAGGGAAAAGGTCCGAGATGAACCTGGAGTCCGTCTGTGGAGGGATCTAAGAATAACCACGAGAGTTTTAAAATCAATCCTGAACTTTGCAGGGAGTCGGTGGAGGAATGAGCGAAATGGAGTAATGAGGAGGGAGGGGAGAACCGGAGTACTGAAGAATGGTAGAACTGCAGTGATGTGGAGGAATAATAGAACCTGGGGGATGTGAAGGGATGATGGAACCGGAGCGATGTGGAAGAATGAGAGAACTGGAGTGATATGAAGGGATGAGAGAACCGAAAAGATGTGGAGGGATGATAGAACTGGAGCGATGTGGATGAAGGATAGAACCAGAGTGATGAGGAAGGAGGATAGAACTGGAATGATGTGGAGGAATGATAGAACCAGAGAGATGTGGAAGAATGACAGGACTGGAATGATGTGGAGGGAGGATAGAACCGGAGCGATGTAGAGGAATGACAGAACCGGAGTGATGTGGAGGGAGGATAGAACCGTAATGATGTGGAGGAGTGACGGAACCGGAGTGATGTAAAGGGAGGGTAGAACTGGAGCGATGTAGAGGAATGATGGAACCGAAGTGGAGTGGAAGAATGATAGAACTGGAGTACTGTGGAGGGATGGTAGAACCAGAGTGATGTGGAGGGAGGAATGAACCGGAGTGATGTAGAGGAATGATGGAACCGAAGCAATGTGGAGGGAGGATAGAACCGGAACGATATGAAGGGATGACAGAACCGGAGTGATGTGAAGCAACGATGGAACCAGAGCTACCTGGAAGAACGATAGAGGATGGACAGAACCAGAGTAAAGAGGGATGGTGGGACTTGAATGATGTGGACGACTGATGGAACCAGAATGACATAATCGGAGTGATGTGGAGGGATGACACACCCGGAGTGATGCGGGACGTTCTGGGGGATCCTGTTAAAAACCCGGCAGCAGAGTTTTTCACAGTTTTTCACAGTTTGGAGTCTGTTAAGAGCCGTCCAATTAAAAGAGACACAAACAGAGTTGGAGCAATCAAGCTGCGATGAAATAAAAGCCGGAATAATTGTTTCCAGATCAGACGGCGAAACCATTTTACACAGTTTAAATACATTCCTCAGATGATAAAAGCCATTTTTGATTCTAATGACACGGCCTGGTCAGATATGTGAAGTTTCTGAGGCTCGTGTTCACAGTGGAGTCCAAAAAAACGAGGTGCCGTTTGATCCCAGGAGTTTCGTTTTGAGGAGCAGTGATCAGAGACTTGTTTGCGTTTAACTGAAGATAGTTAGCAGCTAGTTAGCACGTTCTGACGGAAGTTAAACGATCTAAAAACATCGACAAAATGAGAAACTTTGAATATCTGGATGAGGATTCCAAGTGCATATGATGACACAGCAAGTAGAGCAGAAACAAAACGGGGCCCAAGATAGACCCCTGAGGGACCCCACATGACGAGCTCGACGCAGACATATTATTTACAGAACGTGAACTTGTCAATAAGATGTTTCTATGGGAAAAATCACACCACACACTGTCGATATGATCAGTGTGTAAGGCAGAATAACAGATTTACACGCTAACACAAGCTTTTTTTGTCTTTTTGAGCTTTACCCGGGTACAGATATATTCTAATCTGGGTTAAATAAATTTGCTGTGTGCTGTTTGCTTCAAATTAGAACATATTTTACTGTCCGAGAACCAGGAAGTGTGCTGTTTTCATGCTATTTTAAGCTTTAACATGACGGCAAAAGTCCAAAAGTGCTTCGAACTTCATAGCAGTGAATGGAAAACTTTAGGAGAAAGAGGAATAACTTCGGAACAGTTTAATCCATTTAAAATGAAGTAGGTTTGTTTTTCACATTTTAAAGACAGCAAAAATCACTGAAATGCCAATACAAGAGTTTGAATTTATAATAACAACACGTTTTAAATGCCAAGCGGCTCGTCATGACTTACTCAAACAAACGTTCAGTTAGTAATGGGACGTTTTTAGTTGAAGGAGGCGATGAAAGACGTTCTTAACAACAGATTAGCCGTTTCAAACCCTGGCCTTTGAATCACAGCGCGTCCCCGAGACTCGGTCAAGAACAGTTAAACTATTTAGATCACAAAAGCAGCAGGTCTGGCCCATGTTCGCTAACTGCTCATGACAAAGTGATTTAAGTTTGGAGTAAAAAGGTTAGTCACAGCGAGGGTCCTGGCAAACGCGATGGGAACCGGACCAGAGATAACCGCGCACGGCTTCAGAGCGGCACAGGTCGAGCAAATCGCACACCTCCTCTTACTGCAGCGTCAGAAGTTTATAGATAATACTGCGACTGTGGCACGCTGCACTACTTTTAAAAAATGCAGAAAACTGGCTTTTCCAGAGAAACTGTGACAAACAGGCAAGACTTGTTAAGTGAAACATTTCAATAGAATTTTAGTAGTTCCCAGTTGAAGTAGAGAGTGGGACAGAGGTCTGTGGTACAATTGGATGCAGATATATTGTAGTTTTGTGCTTACTCATCTCTGTAATACTGCGTGTTCGAGTTACATCAGAGCCTTTGCCTGACCAATCCACAGTGACCTCTACATTTTTTATTTTTAGTATATTTATATTATTTTTTATTATTTTTATATTTATTTATTTTATTTTAATTTTTAATTTTTTTTTTTTATATCTAGATATATTGTTAGTTTTGTGCTTACTCATCTCTGTAATACTGCGTGTTCGAGTTACATCAGAGCATTTGCCTGACCAATCCACAGTGATCTCTACATTTTTTATTTTTATTATATTTTTATTTTATTATTTGTATTTATTTTTATTTCTATTTTTATTTATTTGTATTCATTTATTAATTTATTTATTTTTTATATCTATATTTTTCCATCTGGTCCTCACTTTCTGTTCCCGGTCAAACATAATCGTCCAATCAGATCCGTTTTCTTCAGTGACACGTGTGAAACGAAGGAGTTTATTAGCCACCTGTGATTTACAAAAAAACAAAACAAATTTCTCTTTTATTGCTTTGTTCATTAATTCTGCAGAAATCCGCCGTGTTATTCAGCCGCTGTGATATTTTTTCCTTTATTTTTCCCAACATGAGGGATGATGCCTGTCCCTGATTGGCTAATCCACCTGTCAATCACACCCATTGGGAAACCGAGATTTACCAGTGTCCAGACTCATATTTTTGTTAAATATTGAAGAAGTGTGTATTCTGAGACCTTAATCTTCATTAATTATTATTACGTTTTTCCTAATAATGTCCCAAAACACTGAGTCGCTCTGTGTTGTTTCTAATTGCAGTGACAGCGCCCAGAGTTTGGAACAGCGCCCTCTGCCTGTCAGATCCTCTCAGGCTTTAATCAGGGTGTGCAAAAATATTGACATTATATCGTATTGTTTCATTTAATAATAAAGTATCGATATTGTGGCTGCTGTATCGATGTATCGCCAAGAGTTTTTTTTTTTTCTTTTTTTGTATATTTTACCAAATTATTCCATCACAGTGTTACAGTTTTGTGGCTTGTTTAGAGCAAAGAAACTTGTTTATGCAGAACATCTGACATTTGAGTCACTGTTTTGATGATTAAAATCGTTAAACCAAAGTTGATATAAAATAAACCAAAGACTTTTAGTATCACAGTTTTTTTTTTTAGTAAATATAAAAGTCGTTAAACTGCACGTCTCTGCGTAAATGTAAATATGGAGCTCGTATAAACTGTGGATGAGAAATACAGTCTGATGTGTTTTTATAGTTGTTAAAATGCACAAAACAAAATGCACTTTGTTATGTTCATTCATCTTCAATAAATGGAACATAAATTAAAAAATAAATAAAATAAATATTGACTTTTTTTGAAAATCAGGTTGATCATTAAGTGTCTCGAAAACCTTTGTTTTTCACTGAATCATGTCAAATCGATTTAAAATATATCGTATCGCATTGTATCGAATCAACAGTGCACTGTATCGAGACACGTATCGTATCGTGGCCTATTTATCGAGTTATCGTATCGGCAACTTCTTAATGATACTCAACTTTAATCTTTAACGCAGTTTAAACCGGACTGAAAACCCACCTCTCCTCCCTGGCATTTAACACAAGCTACACAGAATATGCAGGTGTTTTATCGGGTTTTTTTCGCCTGTGTATCGTGTTATCTGTGTGTTTGGGTTGTTTTTTACTTTTATGTGAAGTATTTGTCGGTAGAAGTTGTTTTAAATGTTCTGTAGAAATAAACTTGAATTGCTTTATAAACTCTTGGACTGAACAGACCGACTCACCCAGTTAAAATGAAAGTTTAACAGATTTACACTTTTCAAAATAGCTAATAGTCATCTAATATGTACTAATACTTCATAGAGTACTACTACTACTACAAATTATTTTACTTACTTGTGGGTGAAGGGACTTGAAGAAAACAAAACACTCGAAGAAACACTTGGGGTTATTGACCTGTAATGTAAAACCTGTAAAACTCAGCATCATTTTGATAAGAAAATGTAAAAATAGATGTTTGATGCTCTGGGGAAACACACAGAGATGAAGCGGGGCAGGGTGTGGTTTGAAGCGGGGCAGGGTGCGGTGTGGGTGGCGGGGCAGGGTGCGGTTTGAAGCGGGGCAGGGTGCGGTGTGGGTGGCGGGGCAGATGGACAGGCTAAGGTGGAGACTCACATGTTTCTGGACACAAGGAGCAGAGATAAACGGTCGTGCTGACAGACAGAAACAAAGAAGCAGAGAGCACTTGAAAGACAACGCTGAAGGATATGGAACGAATCGATGCGGCGTTAAGTAGAATTAACACGGGACTCAGCTGTAGGACTGAGGACGAGATAAGAAACAGGACTGGGGACATGCTTAGAAACGGGACTTGAGTCAACTGTAGGACTGGGGACACTCTAAGAAACAGGACTCAGCACGTCCCCAGTCCTAGAGCTCACTAAGAAACGGGACTCGGTCAGCTGTAGAATCAGAATCAGAATCCTTTTATTGCCATCGTTTGTGACACAGTTCACAAACTAGGAACTTACTTCGGTGATAAACAGCAACATAAAACATAAAACACACTGAATAAATACAAATACAAATAAGGACATGCACTAAGTTAAAAAGATATGCTTAAAAAATAAAATAAAATACTTAAAGGTAGAAAATATATACAACAGCAGCATCAGAACAACAGTGCAAACATGATTTATTAAAGTGACCGGTGTTATAAAGTGTCCAGTTTGTGCAGATATTATAAAGTGTTCATGAGACAAACGGCAGAGGGGAAGAAACTGTTGTTATGATGAGATGTTGAGGATGGACTCAACGATGGAAGTGTAAAACTGCACCATCATCTGGACTGGCAGCTTGTGTTTCCTCAGCTGCAGCAGGTAGAACATCCTCTGCTGGGCTTTCTTGATGAGGGAGCTGATGGTCGGCTCTTGAGATCCTGGATGATGCAGGTGCCCAGGAAGCGGAAAGACTCTAGGACTGTGGACGCACCAAGAAACGGGACTCGGTCAAGCTGTAGGACTGGGGACGCACGAAGAAACAAAGAAATAGTGTGAATGAATTATTTAAAGATCTTCACTGCATGTTTTTCAAAGCTGGGAATCGGTAGAACGCAGCAGGTCACAAAAACGATGTCAGATCGTAAAAGCAGAAGTCTGTTAGTATAAAAATAAAAATATGAATGACTTCCAGAAGAGCATTTACTAGATACAGTTGTCCCTCGCTATATCGTGGTTCACCTTTTGCGGTTTTGCTGTTTTGGGGATTTTTTTAGTACAATTTTAACTTGTTTTTCCAGTTTTTGATTGTGCATTGTGTTCTTTGTCCTGATTGGCTGTTGGACTGTAGACCATTGTCCATCAGTCTCCTCCGTGCCGTGTCTCCTGTCCAGTACAGAATGTGTTCAGACAAATTTACATAAACGTTGGATCGCAGTGTGACTCTAAAGTGCTGTAGGTTTGCGATTTGTTTCCTCCCCGACAAAACCCACAATGTCGATGAAACGTTCTGCACCGACAAAGACGCCTACGAAGGTTTGAACTTTGAGAGAGTTTAAACGAGAGAGAAATGTGAGAAAATGTTAATGCCTGTGTGAGAAAAGTGTATAAAGTGTGTGGTGAGGGGTTTTACAGCAAAAAACATATTGAATAATTGTAAAAAATAAAGCTGATACTTTGCGGATTTCGCCTGTTGCGGGTTATTTTTAGAACGTGACCCCCGCGATTATCAGGAAACATGTCAATTTGATTCTACTAAACATGTTTTAAATCATTTCTCATGTTGGTTTGTGGACATTTACTTTCGGTTTTTGTTTACTTTTTACTTTCTTCAGTAGCGGTCGCTCGTCCAACAGCATTAGCGTCGATAACATGTATGTGATTTGATAAATGGATGTGAAAGGAGCTTTAGAAGCCTCTGATGTGAAGCTGACACAAGGAGGTAATAGCTTCAGCCCGGCCATTCATAATTCAGAGGGCTGCACCCCGGGGTGGCTCTGCAGTGCACAGCCTTTCACACAACTGCCAATCATCCCGTTAGCGTTAGCTTGCAGCGCTACTCGTGACGTAAGACAGATACCCAGCATGCAGCGGTGCTATGGCCGAGCGACGCCTGGGGATTCGTCTAAAAATGGTTCATTCATGGAAAATAAAAATAAGATGGACAGGTTCGATGAGATTATTTTGGTAAAGTGTCGACTGATCTGAAGGTTGGTGGTTTGAATCCAGCTCTCGACGTAAACGCCATTGGTGGAGCAGTCAGATGATGAATGCTGTTGTTGTGTCGTTGAGCAAGACACTTAACCCACCTCGCTCCCAGTGTCTGAGCACACAGGTGTGAGAGTGTGTGTAGGGGTGTGTGTGTGTGGGGGTGTGTGTGTGTGGTTCCTTGGTGTTATGTTCGGGCACCTTTTTTATTTCCCCGTGTATCTCAATTTCCTAAGTTTCCTCCAGTTTTAATTCATAAGAAGTTATTCCTATTTTTCCTGTATATTTTTGTTCATTCAAGTTAGTAGTTGAGAATTTTCGGCTGTTTTTTTCTTATATATTGACCATATTTTTTATCATTTTGGTCCTGGTTGTTTGTTTTTTGGTCCTGATTTGTTTGATCCATCTTTAGGTCCTCCTTAAGTACATTTTGATCCATCTTTAGGTCCTTAAGTACATTTTGATCCATCTTTAGGTCCTTAAGTACATTTTGGTCCATGTTTAGGTCCTTAAGTACATTTTGATCCATCTTTAGGTCCTTCTTAAGTACATTTTGATCCATCTTTAGGTCGTAACACTTGGCGTAAACGACCTTTAAGAGCCTTGAAGGTGGAAAATCGCCGTATAAAAATGTGATCATTACGACACAATATATTCTGTAAACCTCTGGCTGTATTTTGACAGATTAAACACCAAATAGATGCTCCCGTTGTGTCTTTCTGCGCTCGACCCCTGCAGTGTCATTCAGGATAGATCTATTATTCAGAGTGTTTACTATGTATGAAATAAAATGGATTGGGATGGATGACGTGGACTGATTCTAGTAGGATTTATTAGATATTTGGGTTTATAGCCGACATTAAACTGCACAAAACGGAAAAAAAAAACAGAAATCAGGACCAGGGACGACCCAAAAACGAGTGTCAGGGTTAAGGTTCGGTTTACGTGCCACAAACTTACATATTTAGTCGTCAACTATATTTAAAAATGAAAGTAAAACCCTAAATACGCTCGGATGTGTTCTGACAGCTCGTGAATACCATTTGTGACGTGAACCAGAACGAGGCCGCCGCGTTACTCGACACGATGAGCTTCGAACAATTTGCATTTTTGCTCGGAAAATACTAAATATTTAGCGCGATTCTGTTGATTTACTGTTGCGTCCGAAGCCTCGGTGGCCGTGGTCTGACCCTGAGAGCAGAACGCCGCGGCTCCGCTCCGCGTTTTATTCCAGCGTCACAATGATTATGATAATGCTCCACTGCGGCTTTGAAACTGGATCATTTACATTTGGGTCTGATTTGAATTCAGCCGAAGAAAAAAGAGGAAGCTCAGTGAGAAAGACGGTGATTTATAATGAAATAGTATCATACAGTTACACACAGAGGAACGCACACATACAGAGGAACACACACATACAGAGGAACACACACATATACACACATATACACACATACAGAGGAACGCACACATACAGAGGAACGCACACATATACACACATATACACACATACAGAGGAACGCACACATAGACACACATATACACACATACAGAGGAACGCACACATACACACACATACAGAGGAACACACACATATACACACATACAGAGGAACACACACATACAGAGGAACGCACACATACAGAGGAACGCACACATATACACACATATACACACATACAGAGGAACGCACACATAGACACACATATACACACATACAGAGGAACGCACACATAGACACACATATACACACATACAGAGGAACGCACACATACACACACATACAGAGGAACACACACATATACACACATACAGAGGAACGCACACATACACACACATACAGAGGAACACACACATACAGAGGAACGCACACATACAGAGGAACGCACACATATACACACACACAGAGGAACGCACACATACAGAGGAACGCACACATATACACACATACAGAGGAACGCACACATATACACACATACAGAGGAACGCACACATATACACACATACAGAGGAACGCACACATATACACACATATACACACATACAGAGGAACACACACACATACACACATATACACACATACAGAGGAACGCACACATATACACACATACAGAGGAACGCACACATATACACACATACACAGAGGCATGCACACACAGGAACACCCCCACAGGGATGCACACACAGCAACGCACACACATACAGGAACACACAGGAACGCACGCACAAACACACACACAGGAACGCACACATATACTCACATACACACAGGAACACACACACCCAGTAACACACACATATAGACACACACAGAGGAACACACACACAGGAACGCACATGCAGGAATGCACACACACAGTAACGCACATATATACACACATACACAGAAGAACACACACACAGGAACGCACATGCACAAACGCACAAATACACACACACACAGATGCTGCAGCAGCTCATTGTTTAAATCCACAGTGGAGGCTGAAGTCACACCTGAGCTCATCTGTACAAGAAACACACACACCTGGAGCAGAGAGACAGGGAGAGAGACAGGGAGACAGTGGAGCAGAGAGACAGTGAGACAGAGAGACAGTGAGACAGTGAGACAGAGAGACAGAGAGACAGGGAGACAGACAGAGAGACAGGGAGACAGAGAGACAGACAGAGAGACAAAGAGGCAGAGAGACAGACAGAGAGACAAAGAGACAGAGAGACAGGGAGACAGAGACAGTGGAGCAGTGAGACAGAGAGACAGTTAGACAGAGAGACAGTGAGACAGACAGACAGTGGCGCAGAGAGACAGAGAGACATAGAGACAGACAGAGAGACAGGGAGACAGAGAGACAGTGAGACAGAGACAGTGGAGCAGTGAGACAGAGAGACAGACAGAGAGACAGTGGCGCAGAGAGACAGAGAGACATAGAGACAGACAGAGAGACAGGGAGACAGAGAGACATAGAGACAGAGACAGTGGAGCAGTGAGACAGAGACAGTGAGACATAGAGACAGAGACAGTGGAGCAGTGAGACAGAGGAGCAGTGAAGCAGTGAGGCAGTGAGACAGTGAGACAGTGTCCTGCAGTGACGCTCGACAGCTCACACACACACACACACAGAGTAAGTTCCAGTGACACAGACTGGAGCCTCCGCCTCTGCACAGCCCCAGAGCGAGTTACACAAACGAGCGGCTAACACTCCCCCCGGCGACACAAACGCACAAAGAAGCACAAAATAATCACAAAATAATCACAAAATAATCACACACCTTCATTAACACGGGGCAGGTAAAGTTCAAAAAGTCCACGAAGCACATTTAAAGTCACGGGTGCAGGTCACACGATCAAAAGGGGTCACTATGTTTGTATCTTGCATGAAATAAATAAAAAAAGATGTTTCTGCAATGATGAAATAATGAAATAAATATCAAAAAGTTCATGTTTTCTCTTCATATTTAAATATAACGAGAAGAAAACAGAAATGAGTGAACTTATGATGAAGGAACACTGTCATTTTTATCTTTATTTAGTGTAATATGTCCATTTTAAATTCACAAAATGTCGAACTGGATCATTTAAAAAAAACACAAAAAAAAACACTGGTGCATGATGGGACATGTAGGCTGAGCAGAGTTTATTTTAAATTATACATTCGTGTTTATATTAGTGTAAGTAACTATTCTGCATGATACAAAAAATACAAATGTTCTGTTTAGAGATGGATCATTTTCTAAAGAATGAAGCTTAAAAGATTTGATTTATAAAGACACACTGTGGAAAAAGTCCCCTGATTTAAATATATGCAAATAGTTATAAATCAATGCAGTGTCCAAACTATGGCCCAGGGGCTAAATGCTGCCCTCAGACCAATTTTTATTGGCCCTCAGACCTTCAGTTGAACCGGCCCAACTGCTCATAATCAGCACTTTTTACTACAAATTTGACTAATCCTACCAATGTAACCTAAAAACATAATATTTCATTGTCAAACAGACCTAATATTAATATTTCAAGCCATATTTAAAGTACGTTAAAGGCTCCGTCTGAATTATCCACTGGATTGACACGGCTCTGTGGTCCTCTGTGTCAAATATTTTTTTAAGATATGTCCCTCAGTGAAAAGAGTTTGGGCACCTCTGGTTTAAAGCTTGTGGTTTTAGAGCAGAGCCGTCAAACTCATTTTCGCCGAGGGCCACATCAGCAAAATGGCCGGATGTCATGTAAAATAAATGTAATTACTTTTTCACTTGTTATAACGGTTTCTGTGATAAACTGACATTTTTAAAAGTGTGTTTCTGGTCGGGACAAACCTCCTCACAGACCTTCAGCTCTGATTCAAATACGGACTTTTACAGACTTTTAATTATTGGACAATTTAGTGTTTTTTTGCAGACTAACTTTTGCATACTTAGCTCTGTGTTTGGTGTCAAAATGTCGACCTCGCCTCATAACACAAAAAACACACAGGTTCTTCTCCTCAAAGCACAAACTTGTATTCACCTTCACTTTTCTTCCTTCCACACCGACAATTTTCCTCTTCATGAACATTTTGTGATGATTATTTGCAAATATTTCTCAATTCCACTTGCTGGGAAAATCTCATTAGTTTATTGTCAGTGCAAACATTAAAGCAGCATAGACTTATTGTAAAATGACAGTCATGCCTTTTGATTTATCTTGAGGGCCACATAAAATGACGTGGCGGGCCGCATTTGGCCCTCGAGCCTTGAGTTTGACACATGTGGTTTAAACTGTGCAACCGTGAGAGAACAGATCCAGTAAAACTCTCTCTGAAGACGTTTTTTCAATCTGTGTGTGATTGTTTCTTTTCTTTTGTTCTATTTCACATATTTTTTGGCTTTTGCTGCTGTCATGGTCGGTTAGTTTGTGTATCGTGCGCAGCCAGGGGATTCACAGGGTCAAAGGTCGTTATAGTCTGTTTTCAGTTTGCATTTTGTTCCATCTCAACTGCGTCATAATCACAACTGTGTTTGTTTTAACAGATCTGCAAATACAATTACATATTTACACGTTATTAATCCTGCATTTATTCTGAATTTGTATTTATATTATTGGGTCATTACATTCAAAATCAAACATTATTCAACTTGTTTAAGATTGTACATAACATTTATATCAAAATATACTTATAACGCCTAATCGTATTTAATAATTACAAGAAAAAAAGCCTCAGTTCTACAACAAATGACTCAATATTATACAAAAGAAAAACGACAAACCACGACAGTTCCTGTAATTGTCAAAAAGTCATGTTTTATACCTTTTTTTAATGTACCATCGAGGTTGTTCCACACATTTACCCCCCAAACAGAAACACAATGACGTTTTTTACCAGTTCTATTCCTATTTTTCTGAATATACCTGTTTGTTTAAGATGATATTGACTCTTACTCTGTTCGAACATCTATAAATAAACAACTAGATCTTTGAATTAAGAGCCGTGATTATGAGATTATTACGAAATTTGATGAAATTTGGTTCAATAATATGAAGCAACATAAAGTAATAAACACAGGTAAATAAATATAAGGTAAATATAAGCTAACATGAAAAAAAATATATATAAATGATCTACAGACACGCTGGAGTTAATGTATCAACAAATATGCATCGATATTTACAGTGGGGAGGGTTTTTTATGGCACTAGTCTCAGTTTTTTTTGTTATTTTTCCAGTTCTACGATAAGATTTGAGCTGTAGACTGAATAAATAAATTTTATGACTCATTCTAGATACAACCTGCTACCAAAGTGTTTCATTCTAGTGTTTACTTGTTGCCATTCATGTTTTTTAACCATATCGTACATTTAGAATCCTTATTTTGGGGGATATTTCTAGTTTAGGGTTAAGTGTCGGTGGCATAAGTGATATATCGAACTTCAAAATGTGTGACGGGTAGCAACAAGAAACATCAGAAACCACAGATGTGCATGTATATGTGGTTAAAAACTCTTCTTTCTGCAAAAAAAAGTGGTATTTGTGATGAATCGAGGAACTTATTTCAGAATGTGTAAAATATATGGATGAAAATGAATTTAAACTGAACTTAAACTGAACTTAAACTTAACTTAAACTTAACTTAAACTTAACTTAAACTTAACTTTATCTTAACTTAAACTCAACTTAAACTTAACTTTATCTTAACTTTATTTTAACTTAAACTCAAGTTAAACTCAAGTTAAACTCAACTTAAACTTAACTTTATCTTAAATTTAACTTAACTTTAACTTAACTTAAACTCAACTTAAACTTAAACTCGGCTTAAACTCAACTTTAATTTAACTTAAACTTAACCTGAACTTAACCTGTAAAGATTTATATCTAATACAGTTTCCAAACGGTGAACGTGCATTTTTAGATCTGAACCTGACCCGACCGCAGCGTCTCAGTTGTTCTTGTCCAGTGTAGACGGAAGGTCAGAGGATTGATCCATGTTCAGATTGTCTTCTCTCGTTACACAAAAATAAACTCAAATCTATTGTGTATATCTCGTTCCAAAGTGAGTTTTGGTTGCAGTGTTTGAATTTCAGACGCTGATGCTTTTGTTAGAAACTCTAGAATCGACAGAAAAGACAGAACAAGAGGATGAACTTACCCAACGTGACACATCTGTTGTTCTCGGAGGTGGGACAGACGACAGCAGCTCGGGCGTGGTCCACAATTTTTATTTCTTCTTTCAATTTCCAAAGTGCAAATGGAGCTTTGTGGAGCAGCGTCTCTTCCAGCAGCAGAACATTTGTGCAGTTTGTTGTTTCAGGAAGTGCAGATTCTTAAAAACCTAAAAACAAAACCATCCTTCCTCACATTTCATAAAGAACTTTGTCTTTTTTTTTCCTCATCTGTAAGTTTTATGGAAAAGATGCTATAAAACTTAAAACTGTAAGAGACGATCTAAATCTTATGGACAACTCTTAGTCATTTATTTATTTTTTTTGTATTTCTTCATAATAATCTGTCTGTTCTGTTATGCCACAAATGTTGTATACCTTTATTATTAATTTAAAAATAAAAAAGTATGTTGTTTCACGCACCTTTTATACCATCCCACAAACTGGATCAAACTATTTTTACTTAAAAGGGGTGTTTAAAAATAACATTTGCTCTTTAAAACTCTTAAACCTCCATAAAACCAACTAAACCCATAAATAAAATTAACTTTATACATATTTAAACATATAAATCCTAAAAAAACAAACACCAAATGCACTTAAAACCCATAAAACGTTTAAAATGCCCGACGTGCACATGTCCCGCTTTGGTCCTGCCCCGGAACCTTTTTAAGGGAGCTCGTTTCACTGGGGACGTCTTTGACACCTGGACACAAGGACACAGGAGGAAAGTTAAACATTTTTAAAACATTATTCACTAAAAACACTACAAATTACACAACACAAACACTTAAAAACATTCTTACACGACCATTGCGCTAATATTGCACATGTCCAGTTTAATTATTCGCAGTTAAGTTAAAATTTATTTACTTTTTTCAGGACACACAGCTTCAATTAAAGTGGGTAAAAGGGTAAACGCAGACAAGTTAAATAAACATTTTCAAATCTTTTATGTGGCATTGTGTTTTTAAAAGTGCAAATAATGTTCTGCGTGATGTTAAAGTGAACGTTCAGTTTAAAGTTGCACATAGTGAAAGGTGTAAAACGCTGTTACTTTTGAATCAAATGAGCCGTTTATTATTGTTAAAATCCAGACTTTTATTATAACGCAGTGAGATCTTAGGTTAAGTCACTGGTAAAAATGATCAGGTTCAACATTTGTGCATTTACATTTTGGATATTTCATGGTAAAGTCCAATGTAATCAACAGGAAAAACTACGTGAGCTGTTCAACCCAGAGCATAAAAACATAAAAACATAAAAACATAGAGCACAGTCTGTTTCTCGCTCAAGTGGAGTTTACACGTTCAAAAGTGTAAAAAAACTGTTTGTCTTTGCTTTGTTACTCTATCGACTGACGATAACTGTCCTTTTTACATAACAAATACATAACTACATGAAGCTGCAAAGTCTGGCAGCTGATACAACGTCTTCTGAGCCAAGTCTGAAGTGTTGCTGCTTATATCGATCCACCGCTCTGTAGGGGGAGGGGTACAGCCACAGGAGAAGCAGAGGAAGTACCACCTCCTTCATTACTTCTCGTCGACAAAGAGGAAACGCTTGTCTCTTGCTCAACTTTCTTAGAGCCTGTTCCAGTGCGTGTTTCGTCAGGCGTTTGTATTAAAAAAAACAAAAAAACAAAACTGAGCCTTCCGCTAACCATAAGTCAAAAAGCTGCGGAGATGATCGATACATTTCATTAGCAAAAGATAAATCACTTTTGTCAGCTGGAGTGAAGATGTTTTGCGTGAAGATACAAGTGGTTTCGTCAGTTTTTGTGAAATGCTGGAGGGACACGGCCTTATATCTGTCTGAGGAGGAGCTAACTGCAGCTAACACACCTAGCTGCTCACGATTCCTGTTATTAGCTAGAACTACACAACAACTACAAGAGTGAACTGTCCCTGAAGCGTATTTTCATGATCATTTAAACCTCTGAACGGTTGATTCAACACCTGTTAGCATATTCTGGAGATGAACAGCAGATTGTTGTCCTGAGCTGCTCTTGTAACGAAGGTTTTTTACATAAATTACACAACTACATGAAGATGCACAGTATTGCAGCTGATAAAATGTATTCTGAACCCAGTTTGAATTGAATTTGCCACTAACAGTTGATCCAACACCTGTTAGCATATTCTAGAAATGTACAGCAGATTGGCGTCCTGAGCTGCTCTTGTGGCGATATCGGTACATTCTTTTATGGAGTTGGTTGTTTTATTTCTCCAATATAACGCTAAACGGAGTCGACACATTGCTTTGCTTGTAGCTCAGACTTCTGCCCTTCGACTCAACCAGTTTTTGTTTCAAAGTGTTTCTAGATTTGAAGCTTTTCGGACACACCAGCTCCTCCCTTCAGGCACAGATTCGGCAGTGGCCCATCAGTACCAGAACAGAAAAAGCCGCTTGGATGAGCTGCAAAAACGCCTAAAACCTACTCAAAAAGAGGGATTACAGACAACAAGACAACAGACATCGCATTTGTTTATACAGTACAGCTCTATATATTTGCCTTTGAGCCAGTTTTACATCACAGTTTACGTTCTCACAGTGAAAAAGTGCATTATTTTCGGTGATTAGCCTTAGCGTAATGTTGTATTCTTCCAGGACAGGTTAAAAAAAAGTACCAGGTTCTGTCCGTTGTTGTAGCAGACTGGTGTTTTCCTCATCTGCTGCTATTAGCACACACGCATGTTCACACATTAAGGCGGGTGGCACTGAGTCATGTCACCGTGGGCTGTGGTCGGAGCTGAGTCACTGGTGGTGTCCTCATATCAGAGTGTGACGACGAGCTCACTGCAGGGACAGAGAGAGAGAGAGAGCGCTGGACATGTCACCGGCACAATATGAAGTGAGATATGTGAAAGGGGAGAATAATAAACCGTTTAGAGCAGATAGAGGGATAGGCGTTTGTCTTTTGTTTGTGGTTATTTACCGTACTTCCTGGACTATTGTATAAGTCGCATTTTTTTTCATAGTTTGGGCCCGAGGATGCGACTTATACGACGAGATTTATATGTGAAATGTCCAGAGTGGATCAATGTGAAGTGTTAGAGGAGGAGAGAGTGACAGAGGTGATGGAGGGAGGGAGGGAGGGAGGAGGAGAGGGAGGGAAGGACTGAGAGGCACTGAGAGGGTGAGGGACTGAGGATGTGAGGGGTTGAGGGAATAAGAGAGTGAGGGAGTGAAGGAGGGAATGAGGGAGGAAGTAAGAGAGTGAGGGAGGGAGTGAGGAAGTGAGGGGGAAGGGAGGGAGTGAGGGACAAAGTACGGGAGGGAGGGAGTGAGGGGATGAGGGAGGGACAGAGTAAGGAGGGAGGAAGTGAGGGAGAGAGTGAGCGAGGAGGTGAGGGAGGGAAGGACTGAGAGGCACTGAGAGGGTGAGGGAGTTAGGGACTGAGGATGTGATGGATTGAGGGAATAAGAGAGTGAGGGAGTGAAGGAGGGAACGAGGGAGGAAGTGAGAGAGTGAGGGAGGGAGGGAGGAAGTGAGGGGGAAGGGAGGGAGTAAGGGAGTGAGGGACAAAGTAAGGGAGGGAGGGGATGAGGGAGTGAGGGACAGAGCAAGGGAGGGAGGGAGGGACAGAGCAAGGGAGGGAGGGAGGGACAGAGCAAGGGAGGGAGGGAGGGACAAAGTAAGGAGGGAGGGAGTGAGGGGGTAAGGGAGCGAGCAATCGTGATAGGCATGGTGGGAGCGAGGGAAGTAGTGAGGGAGTCAGGGAGTGAGGGACAGAGTAAGGGAGGGAGTGAGGGGATGAGGGAGGGAGCAAGTGAGGGAGGGACAGAGTAAGGGAGAGAGTGATCGTGATAGGTGTGGTGGGAGCGAGGGAAGTAGTGAGGGAGTCAGGGAGTGAGGGACAGAGTAAGGGAGGGAGTGAGGGGATGAGGGAGGGAGCAAGTGAGGGAGGGACAGAGTAAGGGAGAGAGTGATCGTGATAGGTGTGGTGGGAGCGAGGGAAGTAGTGACGGAGCGAGGAGATGAGTGAGGGAGGGAGAGCGGGACAGTGTAAGGGATGGAGGACGTGAGGAGATGAGGGAGGGAGTAAGGGAGTGAGCGATCGTAACAGGTATAGTGGGAGCGAGGGAAGTAGTGACGGAGTGAGGGAGGGAGTGACTGTGTGACTTATACCACGCGATTTGTACGTGAAATATGTTTTTTTTCTTCATTATGCTGAATTTTTTTTGGCTGGTGCAACTTATACTCCAGAAAATACAGTGGAAAATAAGTGAAATAAAGTCAATTATGAAAGAGTGGATAAAAATAAATAGGACAGTGTTGGTTTATTCAGCTTAAGTTTATCAAATTTGGTAAATGGTCATTCGTTTTTATGTGATTTTTAAGTCAAGAGCAGGATTTGAACCTCTAATCTTCAGATCAATGGACAAACACTTTACCAAAATGTGACTTCATCCTTATTTGTTGCAATGATTTGTCCCAATGCAGCATTTCACATCCTTCAGTTATATCTCAGATGCCCTTCCTGACCTCCTGATTCTATATTTGAGTTGAAATTTGCAACTTAGCACAAACTCCTGCTAAGTCACCAGTGCGGTCGAGCCAGACACTTCAGTCACTCTGCCAACTTCTGTATGAGCTGAGAGCGAGAGAGAGAGCGGAGGAGGAGCAGAGTACCCCAGGGCAGCTACGGCTAAACGAGCAGCTATGACCAGTGCTGGATGAAGTACTCCGTTTAGAAAGAAAAGTACAGATACTAAGGTAAAAAAACAGTCAAGAAAGAGTAAAAGTATCACATGAAAAAAGCAATGTAAGTAACTCGTTTAAAAATGTACTTGAAGAGTAAAAAGTTAAAGTATTCCACCTTGTATTGCATTTATTAAAGTGTTAAATGTGGCAATATTGATTAAAAATACGATATATTTTGGTCAACAGTAGAAATACAAATCAATGCCGTAATTTTTCTTATGAACTTTGTGTTTTTATTTCTGTTTTTGCTCAAAGACGAAGCTTCAACTCGAAAACTTTAGTCAAAATGTTTCCACGAACATGGTCAAAACAACCTCTCAAATCACATGAAAAGTACTTTTTACTTCTCAGTCCTGCTCAAAAATGTAGTGCAGTAGAAAGTACAGATACTGCTCTCAAATGTGGTAACGTAAAAGTAAAAAGTACCCACATTCAGGACTGAGCACATTATAGATCATTATAGCTCGCCTGGACTTTTTTTCTTTATTTAGCCATAAAAATCACATTAAATGAAGTATCAGCGTGTACTTTTACCTTTTTCCACACAACTACCTCTATTTTACACCTCTGTCCATCCTTATTTTTCCTCTGATGCATCAAATAAGTGTAATACCAGTTTAAGTAGAAGAAAAATATAAAAACGAATGTACTTTTGAGTCACTTTTATGCAAAACAAACAATGAAAAAACTGTGTGAGCAGCTCTGAAACACTTTATAATACATATTTGAACAATAATCAACGTTTATAGAGGAGATTATGCAGATTGTACTAAGGGTTAGGTTTTTACAGCCCTTCTTATTAAAAAAAGTCAGGCGTTTATGCAGCTAAGACATTCATTGAGGTCATATTTTTTGGAAGTACAGATACCTAAAAATTCGACTTAAGTACAGCACTTTACTACTTGTACTTTGTTATCTTCCAACACTGTATGGGTAGGTTGAAAATGTATTATAAAGTGTCTACAAAGAGCTGTATAAATGTGTATAAATGCAGTATTACGTGGATTTATCTGGTGTTTTCTGGTTATTCTCGTTCCAGTGGCTCATCCTCATTTGTTTACACACAAAAATCACATTAACTTTACTTTACCAATCAAACAGTGTGATAAAACTCCACTTTTTTTTTTTTTTTTCCGAAAGGCACAGTTCAAATTCTGTGAAATACCTGGAATAACCTCACCTCATAAAACCCAGACTATTATTTCAAGCGTGAGTTATGGATGTGTTGCCAGCGAGCACATTTGTCCAGAGTATTGTGACAAACTCATTTGGGTGACAGGTCCAGATAAATGCGTTAGCCACAGAAAGTCTATGAATAAAGTAAACACAGCAGCGCGGTTAATACAGAAACAGCTTTCAGATCTTATCTAGAGCCGCGTATCGTCAGAGGAAATACGCTAGGAAGGAAGTGGATAAAGAAGAGGACTAAGCGAGTGTAACGTTCGCCTCCAGTCAAATGAAGCTAATCGAGGCTTTAGCGGCAAATTTGGAGCCCAATTCCGTATTTGGAAATCCGACCGGCAACCAAAGAGCCAATCAGGAGCCAGTTTTAGCAACGCTGTCGATCAAACTTGTTGCTAACACTAGTTGGAGCGACCACGAGGGAAAAAAAAAGCAGTAGATTTGTCTGTTATTAATGTTTACATCTTGATTTATGAACCCAATAGCAAAATAAAAACGCCAGGATCATGTAGAGCAGGTTAATACGAACATTTAAGACCAAAATGATGAGTGGATGGAGCTAGAAGTGCGGCTAGCAGGTTAGCTATGTCCATTTATATAAAAACTCTAAGTTATTTGCTAATACACAGTAGGTAAATGCTCTTTTGTTGAGCCATTAAGCCTACACAATCGTTAGCTTTAGCATATTTAAATCAGTTATCCATGTGTGTTTTTATACTGGGATGTAATGTACGTCCTGTTGGAATTATGTGACATGTTGTATTTTTGGTGTAGCCTGTAAATTGTACACTGCCTGGCCAAAAAAAAAGTCACTACCTGGATTTAACTAAGCAAATACATTGGTGTTGCTGCAGTTGGTCCGGTCGAGGTTCAGCAGAATGAGGTCAGCTGACACCTGAATATACTGAATGACCAGGTTATTCCATCAGTGGATTTGTTCTTCCCTGATGACACGGGGCATATTCAGAGATGACGATGCCAGGATTCATCGGGCTCAAATTGTGACAGAGTGGATCAGGAGCATGAGACGTCATTTTCACACATGGATTGTCCACCACAGAGTCCAGACCTTAACCCCATTGAGAATCTTTGGGATGTGCTGGAGAAGCTTTGTGCAGCGTCAGACTCGACCATCATCAATGCAACAAGTGAAGAATGAATGCAACACTGGATGGAAATAAATCTTGTGACGTTGCAGAAGCGAAATCGAAACAATGACACAGAGAATGATCAAAAGTAAAGACGGAACAACCAAATATTAGTGTGTGTGTGTGAGATTTTTTTGTTTTTTCAGGCTCAAGTCCTCTTCTCTCTGACATTTAATACAAGCTACAGACGATATGTTGGTGTTTTATTGATCTTTGCCATTGTTTTATCTGTATATTTGTTTTTTGTTGACTTTTATGTGCCATATATAAATAATGAACTGAACTGATACAGAATGAATCCATGGATGAGACATTTTGGGGTTTTGTTTGGTTTTGTCCTTGTGGATGTGAGGATCAGGGCAAAAACACACAGACAGTTTGTGCCTGCAGACATTGTGTTTTAAATAAAAAATGTTTGTTGATAGTGTGCGTGTGCAGACGTGTGCGTGTGCAGACGTGTGCGTGTGCAGACGTGTGCGTGTGCAGACGTGTGCGTGATGTCCCTTAAGCGCTGCAAACCACATTTACACAAGGACACAAATAAAGACACCTTCACCTTAACCTTATCAGTGAGCCGGACCGGATTAATGCGAAATGTCAGCTGAGGAAAGAGTAACAGAGGTGACGGAGGGAGGGAGGGACAGGGTGAGGGAGGGAGGGAGAGAGGGACTGACAGGGTGAGGGAGGGAGGGACAGGGTGAGGGAGGGAGGGACTGACACGGTGAGGGAGGGAGAGACTGACAGGGTGAGGGAGGGACTGACAGGGTGAGGGAGCAAGGGACTGACAGGGTGAGGGAGGGAGGGAGACAGGGACTGACAGGGTGAGGGAGGGAGGGAGACAGGGACTGACAGGGTGAGGGAGGGAGAGACTGACAGGGTGAGGGAGGGACTGACAGGGTGAGGGAGGGAGGGAGGGACTGACAGGGTGAGGGAGGGACTGACAGGGTGAGGGAGGGAGGGACTGACAGGGTGAGGGAGGGAGGGAGGGAGGGACTGACAGGGTGAGGGAGGGACTGACAGGGTGAGGGAGGGAGGGAGGGACTGACAGGGTGAGGGAGGGAGGGAGGGACTGACAGGGTGAGGGAGGGACTGACAGGGTGAGGGAGGGAGGGACTGACAGGGTGAGGGAGGGAGGGAGGGACTGACAGGGTAAGGGAGGGAAAGACTGACAGGGTGAGGGAGGGACTAAGGATGCGAGGGATTGAGAGAGTAAGGGAGTGAGAGAGTGAAGGAGGGAGTGAGAAGGAAGTGAGTGAGTGAGGAAGTGGGGGGAGGGGCAAGGGAGTGAGGAACAGAGTAAGGGAGGGAGGGAGGGAGAGAGAGAGTGAGTTAGGAGGTGAGGGAAGCACTGAGAGAGTGAGGGAGGGAGGGACCAAGAGAGTAAGAGAGTGAGCAAATGAGGGAGTGAGAGAGTGAGGGAGGAAGCAAGGGTGTAAGGGAGGGAGTAAGGGAGGGAGCGATCAAGAGAGGGAGGGTGGGAGCAAGAAAAGGAGCAAGGGGGTTACGGAGTGAGGGGCTGAGTGGGTGAGGGAGGGATTGAGGAAGTGAGAGAGTGAGGGAGGGAGTGAGGAATTGAGGGGGGAAGGGATGGAGTAAGGGAGTGAGGAACAGAGTAAGGGAGGGAGTGAGGGGATGAGGGAGGGAGCGATTGAGAGAGGGAGGATGGGAGCGAGGGAGTAAGGGAGTGAGGGACTGGGAGGGTGAGGGAGCCAGTGAGGGGGTGAGGGAATGAGGGAGTGAATAAGGGAGTGAGGGAGCGATGGAGGGAGGAGGGGAGGCTGCCGTGTCTGCTCCGTGTCCTCAGATATGTGTTACACGCTCACGCCTACGTCACAGCTCCAGTGATGTAACCCGTGTCTGCTGTGTGTGTGTGTGTGTGTGTGTGTACAAACAATGACCTTTGACCTTAAGATGATCACACTACTCACATTTACGCTACCAGAGTGACATTTCAACCATGTGATTCATTCATTTCACTCATTTATTTACTTATTTCGAGCAGATTAACGAACATAAACATGGATTTTTTTCTTATTTAAGCTCAAAAAGGAGTGAGAAAAAGAAAATATTAGCTATTACTTGCTAACATAATGCATTTAGAATATTCTGGAGGAGCAGTAGATGTGCTGTAGGACTGTGCTCACGTGGAAAAAGCAACGTTTTTCTTAATATTTATGATTTCTTTTGCGTAAAGTCTCGATCAGCTGTTCATTGTGAGCCCTGACGACGAGACCGCTCCTCACCTGAAGCCTCTGCTACTGGAGCCAGGCTAAAATAAGAAAACTATTTACACGAGGTGGCTCACTTTACCCTCTCCTCCTCCATTATTACCCCCGTCATTCTTCCCCCTGTCCCGTCTCCGCTGAGGATTTACTACAAGGTCTCACAATAAGTTCAATAAAAGTCATTCATTTTTACAACTGACGTCAAGTTTATAATGTCAGCGCTGGGTCGTAGAGCTGGGAAGTAACTGAATACACGGAAATACACAGTCTGAATACTAATTTTGAGTCACTGTAGTGTGGTATAGTTGTCACCAAACAAGTCAAAACACATTGGAAGTGCTGATGCACAAAATGAAAAAAACATGGGTTTTCCAGGTATCGCCATGGCAACACCGTGCAAAATACAAACTTGGCCCCCCAGACTTTTTTGACGGGGACGACCTGAAGAATCACTGTGCCAAATTTCACATTCCTCAATGAAGCGAATAAGTCGTTATAAGATTTTGAAATGTACGAAAATTTTGAAATTTTCCCATTAGGATAACATGGGCTGTTTTGTGCATCGCCATGGCAACTCAGTGAAAATGGGCTTCGCCCATTGACTCAATGTTGACGCTGACATGCTAGCAACAACAAATATGCATGTCCCATGCCTACAGCATGGGTTGCTCGGACACAGGAGTCTGTGCAAGGCGAAGCCCATGCACTCATCGTTGCAGAAGCAATAGGCCCTACGCCCTGTATGGGCTCGGGCCTAAAAATAAACATCTTTGTAATTATAAGTCATGTTTTTACACTAAACTATCATGAAACTCAGTGTAAAAGTATTCAGAGTATTCAGAACGCAGTACTCTGATTGGAAAATGCAACAGAATCCATTTTCTTTTGGTGATCAGCTCTGTAACTAAAGACATTTTCAAAGTATTCTCACAATCACTGCGGGTTACAGACCATAAAGTGCACTTAATATAAATTGCAATATAAACAAATGCGTATTAAAAAATCCCTTGACCGTTTCAGCCGTTTCTCAAACAGTCGTATTATTATTAGCACTCGACAGAATGAAGCTGTGGTTTTAAGCAGCGCGCTCATCTCTGCAGAGGGTTTATGTTCAGTTATTCATAGACAAACACTGGGTTTTTTCAAGGAGGTTATTAAAAACTCATTTGTACATTTTTATTGCTTCATTGTTTTGGGACCAATGGGACACAACTCTTTATCTATATATATACAGCCAAAAAACGAGGGACCGCTGACTCAACTTCTACAGTTATTCTCTATGTTTTTGTCTGTAAAACCCCTCACCACACACTTTATACACTTTTCTCACACAGGCGTTAACATTTTCTCACATTTCTCTCTCGTTTAAACTCTCTGAAAGTTCAAACCTTCGTAGGCGTCTTTGTCGGTGCAGAACGTTTCATCGACATCGTGGGTTTTGTCGGGGAGAAAACGAATCGCAAACGTACAGCACTTCAGAGTCACACTGCGATCCAACGTTTATGTAAATTTGTCTGAACACACACAACAGCGGCGAATTTGGAGCCGATTTCCATATTTTGAGTTCTGACCGTGAGTATCATAGCAACCAAAGAGCCAATCCAGAGTGAGGCTGTTGAAAGTAACGCCCCTTCCTGCCCTTTCCCTCAAAACTATTGATGCTTATGAGGAAAAAAGAGAGTCAAAATGGAACGGGGAACTAAAACACTGCAGATTTCCCGAACCCTGAACATAATTAATCCGAGGTGAGATAAGGGAGGTGTTCTGGGCATGTCGCATCAAGAGGAGGCTCCAGGGAAGACTCAGGACACACTGGAGGGACTATGTCTCTTGGCTGACCTGGGAACGCCTTAGGATCCCATCAGAGCAGCTGGAGGAAGCGTCTGGGGTGCGGGAAGTCTGGAAGTCCCTGCGACCTGACCCCAGATAAGTGAAAAAAAAAACGGATGGATGAAAGGTGCAAGAAGATGTCTGTGTAATCCCTCAGTCGTCCAGGTTTGATTCATAGCAAAAGCCAAAGTTAAATCTGTTTAACTGTAGGAGTGAAGATGTTTGGCTGCTCATCTTCAGTTCTTCACTCCTACAACTTTTCATCCAGTTGACAGATTTAACTTTTGGCTTTTACTGTCACTGAAATCAACAAATCTGATTGGACAGTTCAGTTTGGGGCCTGGCTAGAAACACGTCGAAGGGCAGAGTGACCAGACTCATGTCCCTCTCTGAGTGATATCAGTCTGGATTTGTCAAGTGTAAAGGGTAAAAACATAAATGTCAAAAATATCACTTGTGGAACGACTTGCAAACTCCAAAACGGCCGATCATAACAACATTAGAATTAGAATTAGTTTGGTGCGATTGGCCTCAAATATTGCGCATAAATCAAAATGGCTTCACCGTGATAGCAAAGCCCCGCTCTGTTGTCGTTTAACCTTTCCCCATCTGCGTCTTCCTTTCTCCACCGCCTCAACAATGACTCATTTTTATCTCTCCTTTCAGAGCACTTGTTTTCTCTCCTCCCCGGGGCCCCTCTTTCCGTCTCTTCAAGATCTGCTCCTTTGTTCATTACCTGCTCTACAAACACGGCTGACATTTACCCAAGTGCTAATCACAGCTTACATGTCTGTGCCGTGTTTCCGGTCAAACACAAACACGTGTGACGGCCTGGCTGAGCGGCGCGGGCACGGCGTTATCAGTGCGAACGACAAACGAGACGCTGCGGTGGAGTTTTATGGGCGAAATCTGCGATGGAGTTTGCAGAGGCGTTCATAATCCAGATTTACGCTCTGTAAATGGTCAAATGGAGTAAATTGTAGTATTTGTAAGGTTTGTTAGAGATTTAAAAGAGCTAACTGGACGCATCTTCATCCTAAAAATCAGCAAAAAAACATTAATCTAAACAACAGTGAGCGTCCAAACCATAGACTGTTTATATAAATGGACATAGCTAACCTGCTAGCTGCCACGTTCCAAATAGCAAGTGAGCATGGGCGCGTTTCCAGCTCCATCGACCGCTCTCTGTGTACCTGCTGCCGTCAGACTCGTCGTTTTGGTCTTAAATGTTCGTATTAACCCGCTCTACATGATCCTGGTGTTTTTATTTCGTTATTGTGTCCGTAAATCAAGATATGAACATTAATAACAGACAAATCAGGCGTCGTCTTTTCCCGAGGTCGCTCCCACTAGCGTTAGCAACAGGTTTGATTGACAGCGTTGCTAAGTGTCCAATCCCTCCGGATTGGCTCTTTGGTTGCTATGATACTCGAGGTTGTAATTCCAAATTTGGAACTCTGCTCCAAATTCGCCGCTGTCACTAAAACCTGTTGCTAACGCTAGCAGGAGTGACCTCGGGGAAAGAAGGCGCCTGATTTGTCTGTTATTAATGTTCATATCTTGATTTACAGATAAAACAGTGGAATGAAAACACCAGGATCATGTAGAGGGTTAATACAAAAGAAAAAGACAAAATTTAAATCCGTCAACTGGACAAATCGTTGTAGGAGTGAAGACGTTTCGCTGCTCGTCCAAACCGATTCTTCAGTTGTTGGTAGGATCCATTTGTGAGTACGATCATATCTTCCCGTCCCCATTTCCTCTCCTTTTCTAGAAACATCTGCCTTAGGGTTGTTGGACCCACATGGATTGTTCCTGAAGCTTACCTGTAGCCTTGATAGCATTAGATTTGGCTTTGTTCGTAGGTGTTTGTGCAATCTCCCAGTCGTCCAGGTCTGATCCGTAGCGAAAGACGTTTAAATCTTTACACTGGACAAATCGTTGTAGGAATGAAGACGTTCAGCTGCTCATCCAAGCTGCTTCTTCAGTTCTGATCAGATAATACGCACATTTTAAGACCAAAATGACGACTTTGACAGCAGCAGTTACAAAGAAAGTGGTGGCAATTTTCCTGTGTAACGTGAAATTGATGGAGTCGGAAACACGCATATTCTCACTTCCTATTTTGTAACGCGGCAGGTTCGCTAGGTCCATAATATATATACATACAGTCTACGGCTACTAAACAAACTGACCTGAACATTAAAGCTGTATTTTCACTTCGGTCCATTCACGTCCGACTTTACGGCTCTGGCATTGTCCCGTGATTGAAATGACGCTGTTGGACGTTCTCGCGCGCTGCCCCCACACACTTAAAGAGTCCCAGAGCTGGAAAACCATTTAAGATTAGTTTTGCTTGAGGAGAGTGTAATCTGGTGGAATTTCAAACTAGTTTAGCCTGTCATTCTTAAAATATTATCCGTGCCACTTCAGTCGCGAGGGAATTGAGAAAATTAAATGTGGTCTGCTGAGGACTCTGAGAGGTTTGAACGTTTTACATACAGCCTATTCTGAGAGACGCTGGAACGAGTATAAGAAGAAACGCACGGCCCCTGCAGCTCCAGTGCACTCTTCATAATGATGGGAAATGGACACAAGGGCCCGTCGTATATTTATGGCTCATGGCTTTATGTATTTTTTAATCCTTTGTTGCGTTTTTGCGTAATTTAGAGGAACAATATTACACAAAATTGATTCTTTTGAGCTTTTAGTCACATTATAAAGCTGTTACCTCATCAAAAACAGACCTGGAGTTGCGTTTTTGTTTCATTCACACATGTTTGAGTAACTTTATTATCAGTCTGTCCACATCTCCAAAGCTCAAAATGCTCTGTTCCACCTTGTGATGTCATGACGTGGTAGTTTTCATGTTAACGTCGACCTTTTACCTTTAGTTCAGTAGAGATAAGCGGCAATTCCAGGGTTGAAATGATCTAAAATCAGATCCGATTTTAGTGAAGGTGCGTAGAGTTTAAAAACACAGAGGAGCACTTCCTGTTTATCGCGGCGGTTTCGTTCTAAAAATAATCCGCAATAGGTGAAATCCGTGAAGTATCAGCTTTATTTTTTACAGTTATTCTCTATGTTTTTGTCTGTAAAACCCCTCACCACACACTTTATACACTTTTCTCACACAGGCGTTAACATTTTCTCACATTTCTCTCTCGTTTAAACTCTCTCAAAGTTCAAACCTTCGTAGGCGTCTTTGTCGGTGCAGAACGCTTCATCGACATTGTGGGTTTTGTCGGGGAGAAAACAAATTGCAAACATACAGCACTTCAGAGTCACACTGCGATCCAACGTTTATGTAAATTTGTCTGAACACATGTACTGGACAGGAGACACGGCACGGAGGAGACTGATGGACAACGGTCTACAGTCCAACAGCCAATCAGGACGCAGGACACAATGGTCTACAGTCCAACAGCCAATCAGGACGCAGAACACAATGGTCTACAGTTGTCACGTTCCTCCAAAAATCGTAGTATTTTGTTCAATTCTAAATACACTACCCAAAAGTTTAGACACTCCACACGTTCCATTGTTTTTGCTTTATTTTTACTACTTTCTACTTTTTATGCACTTACGGAAGACGTCAAATATATGAAGTAAGATACATGGAATTATGTAGTAAAGAAAAACAGCAAAATCATCAAAGTAGCCAACCTTTGCTTCGTCGAAAAATACATCCTTTTTTACTTCATATACCAAAAGTCACTGACAGTTGAAAAAAATTCATAGCTCTTTTGTTTCTAATATTTTTCTTTTATTTTTTTTAGAGCATTTAGAACGACGCCAGAGATGCCCCAGGAGTAAACGCCATTAAAGGAATAATAAGTGTTTTTCAAAGACAGGGGGCAGTATGTGATCTCCACAGACCTGACTAGTCCCGATTTCCTCCTGTGGGGCGATCTTAAAGAAAAGGTGTTTGTGAATAAACCTCAGACGATAAACAAATTAAAACGGAATATCGAGGATCAAATAAGAGCCATAAGTCCGGAAATGCTTTCAAATGTTACGTAAAGTGTGTTGGATCGGGCTGTTCAGGGCCAAACACAAAATGGTGGACACTTTCCCTAGTTTAAGTCGTGATAAGTTCGAGTGTAAGTGAACAATTATAACTGTATATATTGCCAAAAATCTGAGAAGGTTCAGTTTTACCTACGGCTAAAATTTGGTGAGTATAACTTAAGAATTATAGGAGCGACTGAAGATTTAAAAGTGCACTTGAAGTCTTCTGTGTGTATAAAATGTAGATCAGGGGCGTCAAACTCATTTTCACCGAGGGCCACATCAGCAAAATGGCCGCCATCAAGGGCCAGATGTGACTGTGCGGCAGGATAAATGTCACTAAATGTAAACAAATGTCATGTAAAATAAATGTAACTAATTTTAAACTTGTTAAATAACTGTTTCTGTATTTATTACTTATTCAAGTTGCAAATATGACGTGTCTGTGTAACTCTGTGGAATTGTGTATTTCCTGATAAACAGACATTTTTAAAAGTGTGTATCTGGTCAGAACCTTCAGCTCTGATTCAAAAACAGACTTTTAATTATTGGACACTTTGTTGTTTTTCTTGCAGACGAACTTTTTCATACTTAGCTCCGTGTTTGGCGTCAAAATGTCGACGTAGATTGTACCGACGCCGCCTCATAACACAAAAAACATACAGATTTTCTCCTCAAAGCACAAACTTGTATTCACCTTCAGCACCTTTCTTGAAACTGCCCTCCACGCCGACAATTTTCCTCTTCCTAAACAATTTGGGATGATTATTTGCAAATATTTGTGTCACTTGTTGCCAAAATCTCATTAGTTTATTGTCGATTCACACATTAAAACAGTATTGACTTATTTTAAAATGACAGTCAAGCCTTAATTTACTTTCTCGCGGGCCACATAAAATGACATGGCGGGCCGCATTTAGCCCCCGGGCCTTGAGTTTGACACATGTGATGTAGAGAGTAGTAAAAATGAACTTGTAACTGGTAGTGTCTCTAAATAACTTATTAAATATTACTTTCTGATGCGCTGGAAAAAGTATTTTTACCAACCAAACTCCAGACTAACTTAGCTTTGCCATCTGCAGTTTCCTTCTCCTCTGAATTAGATTAGTCGACCTCGTTTTTTTCAGCATGTTCCTTATGTCAGAGCGAGTCCAGTTAGTCGTCGCTCGCAGCGGTTGCCGTCTGGAGTGGTGACCTCGTTGTTATTGGGGAGCGTGCGGCGTGACGGGAGCAGGATGTGACGGTGGCGTTCAGGTGAAGATGCTCTGACAGTCTAATTACGCCGCGGGATTGTAAAAGTGTGCAGGGTTCGTGTAGGACGTGGGAGCTTTGGCGAGTCGCACACGCCCGAGGAGCTGGATTGTGCTGCGTTGTGTTGTCAAATTCGCACGAGGAGACAGAGGTTTAATAAACGCGAGTGTATTGTGATGTGGTTACGTGTTCCGTTTGATTAGAGGAACTTTAAAAACTGCTACGACAGACAGAAACAAAGCTATGCAAATATGTTTTTGTCCATTTTATAGGGAAACAAAAGCTACATATGCAAAGGAAGAACATGCAAACTCCACATAGAAAGGCACCACCCTAGAATTTTCACTGCTAAAGAACAAAAAAACGACGGATTAAGGATGCAACCGAAATACAGAAATGTGCCCACGGGACGTTAAACCAGGACGAGGGGGCGTTTTTACTCTCACACACCTGGAATACCTGACTGTAGATGGCGCTGTCGTCCTGCCTTCACCGGTAGGAAGACGGCGCCAAAACCTGTTTAAATCAGCTGAAAGGACACAACACGGCAACATTACGTGACGACACTTAAAAAAACAGTTTTACGCTTACAACTTTGTAATTTTACACGTACGAATCTGAAAATTACGCTCCCACGAGTTTTGTGACATTTGTTGCGCTGAGTTTGTCTCAAAAAGATTCTTGAACAACAGCAGGAGGCGGGGCTAGTGAGGGCTGGGGTTGTGCTAACGGCTAAACTGGTCGATAAACAAGGAGCAGCTAACCCGAATTCAGACAGTACGTCACCTTTACGTGATATTATGTCGCGCATTACTCACCTTTTAATACGTTTATACCAAGGTAAATCGCGTAGATAAAGTCAGTGTAGCAACAAAAGTGTTAACATTAGCTAGCGCCTTATGCTAGCAGACATCTCCCTGACTTTTTGCTGCTAATAAAGCTAGTGTGGCATTACGAGACATTAGATTTTTATATTTGCAAGCGTTAAACGAAATGTATAAGTGTAAAAAAAAACAAAAAACGTGTACAAATGCCAGTGTACAAATCATTTAGGCGCTCAAACTTTTTGGAACAATCGTACCTTCATAGTAATATTGCCTCTGTTTGCACTGTTACACTACACAAAAGGCTAATTATCTGAATAAAAACTCTCAGTAGAAAGTGTTGCGTGTTAAATGGAAACAAAATGTCTGACAGAACAGATGTGCGTCGCTCGAATTAAATCGTTTAATTGTTTTGCGCCGACATTTAACCTCTTTATTTCCTTTAAACAGAGATGCAGATACGACAGGCTTCTATCGTTATCATGTTATTGTAATAAAAGGTGCATAAAAGTCGAAATAATTATGTAACGTTTGAGATGGCAGAGGATTAAACCGCACGCTTTAATTCCGCTCATGATTTCAGGCTTCGTATAGAGCACCTTCCTTTGATGTGCACAGTTACTCACACATACTCTTAATCAGGCCAGCGGTACTTAGGGCACAGACGCTAATGCTGCTGAGGAGGCAAAACCGAGCCTAGAACTGCTGCATACATCTAAGAGTTTACATCCACGGGCTACAGAGAAGGTCCACGGAGCGAGCAAATGAGAACGGATAGTACAGAGCGAAGCACACGCACGACTGCAGCGTCCGGAGAGAGAGCGCTTCGGGTGAGTGCGCTGGACGAGAGCAACGAGGTGAAGATTTAGGGGATATCGATATGTTTTAAAAGTTTGCGGCGGTGTAAAGACTGTATAAAGAAGTGGATTAAGCGAGTCTGACGTCACCCACAGCATTCAGCTACAGTTAAATGAAGCTAATCGAGGCTAGAGCGGTTATAGCGGCGAATTCGGAGCCAAGTTCTGACCGCGAGTATCATAGCAACCAAAGAGCCAATCCGTAGCGAAGCTGTTGAAGGTAATGCCCCTCCCCCCTGTCCCCAATGCACCGCTGGTTTAGCATGAAGTGGGCGCTTAGCAACGTTGTTAATCAAACCTGTTGCTAACGCTATCGGGAGCGACCTCGGGGAAAGAAAGCGCCTGATTTGTCTGTTTGACAGCAGCAGTTGCACAGAGAGGGAAGACAGTTTTTCAATGTAAAGTGAATTGGAGCCAGAGTCGACGGAGCAGGAAGTGCGCCAACGCTCACTTTCTATTTAGAGCGTAGCAGCTAGCAGGTTAGCTATGTCCGTTTATATATATAGTCTATGCAGCGGTGTGAAACAAGGTAAGAAAACAAAAGTATTTATTTTAATCGGGTAATTTTCCAGACTAAGGTGTAGTTTTTTTTTCATCCCTGACAGTTTGTTCTGCTCACTAGCGCCTCAGAGTGGTCATGTGATGTTGCTGTGTTGTGTCCGTTCAGCTGATTTACGCAGGTTTTGGCGCCGTCTTCCTAAACGTAGAGGCAGGACGACGGCGCCATCTGCAGTCCGACTTCTTCAGGACAGTATCCGGGGTGTGTGAGAGTAAAAACGCCCCCTCGTCCCGGTTTAACGTCCCGTGTGCACGTTTCCGTAACTCTCCTCAACGATGTTTGCTCCGTCCCCGTCTATAATGCCGTTCTCTTTTACAGAGTTTGTCAGAAATGGCTGATTTGAGTTGCTCCAGTTCTGCTTTGTGTTTTGTTGCACGTGCTCAAAACCGGTTTAAAAAAATCAGCTGACTGGACCGGACACGTCATAACAACGCCACGTGACCACTCTGAGGCGCTAGTGAGCAGGAAAAACTGTCAGGGATTACGATGAAGCTGGCCCGATGCGGTCGAAGTGGGAGGAAGACTCAGAAAAATCCCTCAATTATCAAAAATGTATTCATTCACCGTCTTAACGCGTGGAAAAAATGACACATATTTACAAAAAATAGTGGCTTCCTCGTTTCTGCATCACTTGAGGAAAAAAAAAACAACTAAAACACAACTCTGCCCACATCAGTCCATAAGCACAAAGCAACAGAAATTAAATTAAACTGAGGAAACACCCCACATGTACCTTGGCTATACTGATATTCTCCTGAAAAGACTGCCCTGCCCTGCTTTTATCTCCTCTCAAACTAGAAACTCCTCCTCCAGGTAAACACCAATTACTTCTCAGGTGCAGTAGGTACAACTTTAGCAGGATTTCAGACTATACTGTGGACGTACGAGAGCCTAAATCCTTCAAAAAGTCTTTAAAATAAAACTATAAACACTTAAACATTGAAACAAACACACAAAGACATCCAAAACCTTTCAAAATGGCCGACATAGGACACGCCCCTTAAGTGTCTGGACCATGTTTAGACTCAGGTAAGAACAGATGGATGTTATAAATCAAATATCTTTAAAGTAACAGGTGTGTGGTGATTAAATTAAAGGTAAACTCACTGAAAAACTAAACAAAACAAACCAAGGATAGTTTTGTTTAGTTGCGTATTGAAAAATCAGTGGAAATAATCAAATGCGTGACTTAAAAAAACAGAATTATTGTGATTTTAAAAGGACAAAGGTTCATTTTGTCAAAGGGATGAAAACAAACTAACCTGGTCTGATAAAAAAATCTAAAAATAAATCTTAAAATACATTATCGAAAGACTGGATGAACCTCATTACACAAAAACAAACTTTTTTTTACCAGCTCATTACATCACTTAATTAGCAGATGAGAGAAAACATGAATTCAACACAAAATAGTACAGAAATGAAAATATAAAATGAGTGTTAAATGAGCCCAAAACAATAGAACGCAGACGTAAATGTGTCTCATGTGAAGGACCCGTCTTCAAACTCTCTCGTCGTAGAAAATGACCGTGCAGTTTTTGAGTCGCTCTTAAAAAAGGTGTGAAGTGAAGTGTCGGCTGTAATAAACTGGGCAGCGCTCGCCTCAATCGCATCCTGCAGCTTCCTCCAAGAACCACTCCTGCAGATTTAACCCGTGCTGTGCCAAAAACACACGTACACTCAGTGGGTTTACAGGACTATGGGGGGATATTACATTGATTTGCATTCGTTTCCTAATCGCGTTAATTGTTGATGTGACGGGGACCTGGTTTTTGTCCCTATGATGTGATTGGGCTTAAAGATTTTTGTCCACACGCCACTAGTATATGTAAAAGGACAGAGCTAACGTGCTAGCCGCCGCGTTCCAAACAGGAAGTGAGCACGGGCTGCACTTCTGGCTCCATCGACTCGATTCACTTTAAATTAGAAAACTGGTTCCTCTCTCTGAACCTGCTGCTGTCAGACTCGTCATTTTGGTCTTAAATGTTCGTATTAACCCGCTCTACATGATCCTGGGTTTTTATTTCACTACAGTTGTCCCTCGCTCTAACGCAGTTCATTATTATTGTGTTGTGCGTCCTGATTGGCTGTTGGACTGTAGACCAATGTGTTCTGTGTCCTGATTGGCTGTTGGACTGTAGACCATTGTCCATCAGTCTCCTCCGTGCCGTGTCTCCTGTACAGTACAGAATGTGTTCAGACAAATTTACATAAACGTTGGATCACAGTGTGACTCTGAAGTGCTGTACGTTTGCAGTTTGTTTTCTCCCCGACAAAACCCACAATGTCGATGAAACGTTCTGCACCGACAAAGACGCCGACGAAGGTTTGAACTTTGAGAGAGTTTAAACGAGAGAGAAATGTGAGAAAATGTTAACGCCTGTGTGAGAAAAGTGTATAAAGTGTGTGGTGAGGAGTTTTACAGACAAAAACATAGAGAATAATTAAAAAATAAAGATGATAACTCATGGATTTCGCCTATTGCGGGTTATTTTTAGAACGTAACCCCCGCGATAAACGAGGGATCACTGGTTTAGTCCCGGTTTAGTCCTTGTTTAGTCCCGGTTCAGTCCTGGTTCAGTCCTGGTTCAGTTCTGGTTCAGTCCTGGTTCAGTTCTGGTTCAGTCCTGGTTCAGTCCTGGTTCAGTCCTGGTTTAGTCCTGGTTTAGTCCTGGTTTAGTCCTGGTTCAGACCTGGTTCAGACCTGGTTTAGTCCTTGTTTAGTCCATATTTAGTCCTGGTTCAGTCCTGGTTCAGTCCTGGTTTAGTCCATATTTAGTCTTGGTTTATTTGACTGAAACTAAACGCTATAAGTGACGTCAAACTCCTTTTAATCCACTTCTTTACACAGTCCGTACATTGTGCTGGATTCGCACACACATACACCCCCCCCCCCACACACACACACACCCCCACCCACCCCCACACCCCCCCCTACACACACACACACACGTCCTACTTCTCACCGCTTAAACACATCTGAGTTCCCTGTGATCGACTGTAAAGATCCGGTTTGGTTCACGACTCGCTCGGCCTTAGAATAACTAGAAATTCCATGGCGCTGCTTACACCACATTACACTTCTATGAATATGATTTTCCACCGCTAAAGCGCCGCTCTCGCCGTAGCTCCGAGCACACACACCGTAAGCGCACACACCGTACGCACAAACAGATCGTTCAAACTATACGACGCGATTGACAGCTCATGTGAGAGTCCCGCGTGCAAATAGCCTCTTTACATCAACATCGAGAAGTCGTAACATCAGATAAAGATCCGACTGTGTATTTACATGTCGTGTGGCGTCGGGGCGATGGGGCGTGTCAGGAAAATGTGAAATAAAACAGCAAAATCCAGTGTTTGTGTGGACTTTTGTTTGTCCGAGGCAGTTCAAGATGTTTCTGCATGTGTTTTCTGTCCATGTTGTGCCTTTGTGTTTGAAACAGATTCTCACCGTCGGCTCGTTCTTTTGTGTTTTTATTCGACGTGCGCTTTGCCGCTCTTCACCTACACTTTAGTCCTGGTTCAGTCCTGTTTTAGTCCTGGTTCAGTCCTGGTTTAGTCCTGGTTCAGTCCTGGTTCAGTCCTGGTTCAGTCCTGGTTTAGCCCTGGTTTAATCCTAGTTTAGTCCTGTCTTAGTCCTGGTTTAGTTCTGGTTTAGTCCTTGTTCAGTCCTGGTTCAGTTCTGGTTTAGTCCTGGTTTAGTCCTTTCTTAGTCCTTTCTTAGTCCTGTCTTAGTCCTGGTTTAGTTCTGGTTTAGTCCTTGTTCAGTCCTGGTTCAGTCCTGGTTCAGTCCTGGTTTAGTCCTGGTTTAGTCCTGTCTTAGTCCTGGTTTAGTTCTGGTTTAGTCCTTGTTCAGTCCTTGTTCAGTCCTGGTTCAGTCCTGGTTTAGCCCTGGTTTAATCCTAGTTTAGTCCTGTCTTAGTCTTGGTTTAGTTCTGGTTTAGTCCTTGTTCAGTCCTGGTTCAGTTCTGGTTTAGTCCTGGTTTAGTCCTGTCTTAGTCCTGGTTTAGTTCTGGTTTAGTCCTTGTTCAGTCCTTGTTCAGTCCTGGTTCAGTCCTGGTTTAGCCCTGGTTTAATCCTAGTTTAGTCCTGTCTTAGTCTTGGTTTAGTTCTGGTTTAGTCCTTGTTCAGTCCTGGTTCAGTCCTGGTTCAGTCCCGGTTCAGTCCTGGTTCAGTCCTGGTTTAGCCCTGGTTTAATCCTAGTTTAGTCCTGTCTTAGTCTTGGTTTAGTTCTGGTTTAGTCCTTGTTCAGTCCTGGTTCAGTCCTGGTTCAGTCCCGGTTCAGTCCTGGTTCAGTCCTGGTTTAGCCCTGGTTTAATCCTAGTTTAGTCCTGTCTTAGTCTTGGTTTAGTTCTGGTTTAGTCCTTGTTCAGTCCTGGTTCAGTCCTGGTTCAGTCCTGGTTCAGTCCTGGTTCAGTCCTGGTTCAGTCCTGGTTCAGTCCTGGTTCAGTCCTGGTTTAGCCCTGGTTTAATCCTAGTTTAGTCCTGTCTTAGTCCTGGTTTAGTTCTGGTTTAGTCCTTGTTCAGTCCTTGTTCAGTCCTGTTTTCGTCTTGGTTCAGTCCCGGTTCAGTCCTGGTTCAGTCCTTGTTTAGTCCTGGTTTAGTCCTGGTTTAGTTCTGGTTTAGTCCTGGTTTAGTCCTGGTTTAGTCTTGGTTTAGTCCTTGTTCAGTCCTTGTTTAGCCCTGGTTTAGTCCTGGTTTAGTCTTGGTTCAGTCCTTGTTTAGTCCTGGTTTAGTCCTGGTTTAGTCTCGCTCTTTTGTCTTCTTTTATTCGACGTCTTCACCTACACTTTTGTTATAATTGCCGCTGTATTCAGTTTGCACAATCAGGATTACAGCCCCCGACTCTCAGGGCGTTCACTGTGGTCACAAAAAAACAAACGGGATTTGGAGGAGTTGTTTTTTTGTTTTTTGTTTTTTTTTAAATAGTGGCACAGTTAAAGCTCAGAGAAAATTGGATCGGTTCTTAAAATACTGCAGTGTCTGTGCGGTGGTTCTCAAAGGCAAAGCGAGTTTATTTGTATTTGTACACAAAGTAATTCAAAGAGCTTTACACAATAAGAAAGACGTTAAAATCACTTGAATCAAAACCTGAATAATCACAGACCTATTTCCACAAACTAGAGGAACAAGTTTTACAGATTGGCACATTTGAATCTCTGAAATCACAATATTCTTCATCAAACAAGTATTTCTATAAATATTTGCAGTTAAGGCCTTATGTGCAGCAGAGGCTAAATATCTCAAGCTTATACCAGAGTTGTAACATTTGGAGATATTTTTCATTAATAATAAAGAACATAAACATTTTATATCCAAGTTCTATTCAGGAAATCTTGGGGAATTTTGCTAAAATGTGAAATTGATCCACAGCAATAGGACAAAATCCTGACCATCTGAAATCTCCATTCATAATAAGTTTAAAGAATTACAGCACAATATTCTGCATAATGTATGTGTTTCTCTAAATATTTATATTAAGTACAACATGAGTACATCACCAAAAAAAGCCTTAAGTGTAAAAGTCCTGTGGGCACGAGGGAACGTCGCTTATGGGAATCTGTTCAAAATCAAACATTTTGGAATAAAGTCTGTGCCAATATTAGTAAAGCCACAGGAGGCGGGAAACAATGAGGTGTTTACTGGGACGAATTCACTGGGACGAATTCACTGGGACGAATTCACTGGGACGAATTCACTGGGACGAATTCACTGGGACAAATTCACTGGGACGAATTCACTGGGACGAATTCACTAGGACGAATTCACTGGGACGAATTCACTGGGACGAATTCACTGGGACAAAATGAGCAGATGGTTCAGTCGTTTTTAATGATAGAAAGAGAAGTATGGAAAAGTGAGTTTATCCCGGTTCAGCCCTGGTTTAGTCTCGGTTTAGTCCATATTTAGTCCTGGTTCAGTCCATGTTTAGTCCTGGTTCAGTCCTGGTTCAGTCCTGTTTTAGTCCTGGTTTAGTCCTGGTTCAGTCCTGTTTTAGTCCTGGTTTAGTCCTGGTTCAGTCCTGGTTTAGTTTCGGTTCAGTCCTGGTTCAGTCCTGGTTCAGTCCTGGTTTGGTCCTGGTTTAGTCCTGGTTCAGCCCTGGTTCAGTCTTGGTTTACTCCATATTTAGTCCTGGTTTAGTCCTGGTTTAGTTTCGGTTCAGTCCTGGTTCAGTCCTGGTTCAGTCCTGGTTTAGTCCTGGTTTAGTCCTGGTTCAGCCCTGGTTCAGTCTTGGTTTACTCCATATTTAGTCCTGGTTCAGTCCTGGTTCAGTCCTGTTTTAGTCCTGTTTTAGTCCTGGTTTAGTCCTGGTTTAGTCCTGGTTTAGTCCTGGTTTAGTCCTGGTTCAGTCCTGGTTCAGTCCTGGTTCAGTCCTGGTTCAGTCCTGTTTCAGACCTGATTTAGTCCGAGTTTAGACCTGGTTACTCAAAATTTACCTTTAGTTCAGTAGAGATTCACAATTCCAGGCCTAAAATGATCCAAATGTAGTGAAGGTGTTTGGAGCTAAAAAAAAAACACAGCCTAAATTTGCAGGTTTTGTGTGTTAAACATGTGTGAATCAAACAAAACACAACTCCAGGTCTGTTTGGGACGAGGAAACGTTCTAATACGGATCAGAAAACAGCGTCATGTGGCCCTTTTAGTCTTTTCTCAGGAGGTAGTTGGCGTGAAAAGTTTGAGGCCCTGCTCGAGTGTAACTGTTCTAGCAGAGCCAACCTGTCTGTTTAATTGGACGACACAAGCCTTCGATCCCCAGGTGCAGATTCTGTGACGGCGCCGGTGCTTCCAATATGGCGACGAGGAGCTGAGCCTCAGAAGCAGCGTGTGGAAAAATCAGCGTGATTTAAATGAACCCTAATACTGTTCACTTAAGGCTGCTGTTTGCAATCACACCCTGCCAGAGCTGTATAAATATTAGTGTTGCTTTAATTACTTCACTCTTCACTTCACCTGGAGTCTGTTCACTGATGTTCATGAGTTGTTCTCTGTGCAGATGTTTCAGATGCCCTCCCGCTGACCGCCGCACGGTGACGACTGGACTCTACATGTCCCGCCTACGCCCCGGTCCTGTTCTGTGGACCTGGATCTTTCTCTCCTCTGTCCTGGATGTGACACTTCAGTCGCTCAGGCTTCAGTGAGCTCTGGTCCTACAGATTTGAACTTTATCTGCAAATGGATGTGTGTTAGTCCTGGTTTAGTCCTGGTTTAGTTCTGGTTAAGTCCAGGTTTAGTCCAGGTTTAGTCCTGGTTTAGTCCTGGTTTAGTCCAGGTTTAGTCCAGGTTTAGTCCTGGTTTAGTCCTGGTTTAGTCCTGGTTTAGTCCAGGTTTAGTCCTGGTTTAGTCCTGGTTTAGTCCTGGTTTAGTCCAGGTTCAGTCCTCTTTTATTCCTAGTTTAGTCCTGGTTCAGTACTGGTTTAGTCCTGGCTTAGTCCAGGTTTAGTCCAGGTTTAGTCCAGGTTTAGTCCAGGTTGAGTCCAGGTTGAGTCCAGGTTGAGTCCTGGTTTAGTCCTGGTTTAGTCCTGGTTTAGTCCTGGTTTAGTCCTGTTTCAGTCCTGGTTTAATCCTGTTTTTTTAGCTGTTTTTTCGGGGTCTAGGGGCAGGGGGCGCTCTGGGACACATTGGTTAATCTTCTCGTCTGTTATTGATCGACGTTCACTGTTGGATTTTCAAATTTTCTGTTGGTTAAATCAATCTTGTAATCAGATCATGTTCAGCCCTGAGAGGCGACTGCTGTGGAGACTTTGGGCTTTGCAAAAATAAAGTGAATTGAACTGAATTGGCTGAGTGCAGTCGGGCTGTGGCAATACATTCATTTTTTTTTTAACTCTAGAAGACATATTTTGGATTATAGAGCACTTGTATTATTCAGTTTATAGACTGTATATATACACTGCCACCTGGATTTAACTAAGCAAATACGTTGGTGTTGCTGCAGTTGGTCCGGTCGAGGTTCAGCAGAATGAGGTCAGCTGACACCTGAATATACTGAATGACCAGGTTATTCCATTAATGGATTTTTTCTTCCCTGATGACACGGGGCGTATTCCAAGATGACAATGCCAGGATTCATAGGGCTCAAATTGTGACAGAGTGGATCAGGAGCATGAGACGTCATTTTCACACATGGATTGTCCACCACAGAGTCCAGACCTTAACCCCATTGAGAATCTTTGGGATGAGCTGGAGAAGCTTTGTGCAGCGTCAGACTCGACCAGCATCAGTGCAACAAGTGAAGAATTAATGCAACACTGGATGGAAATAAATCTTGTGACGTTGCAGAAGCGAAATCGAAACAATGACACAGAGAATGATCAAAAGTAAAGACGGAACAACCAAATATTAGAGTGTGAGAGCTTTTTTTTTTTTTTTTTGGCCATGCAGTGTGTATGGACATAGCTAACCTGCTAGCCACCCCTTTCCAAATAGGAAGTGAGCATGGGCGCACTTCCGGCTCCATCGACTCTCTCACTTTCTATTGAAAAACTGTCCCCTCTCTCTGTACCTGCTGCTGTCAGACTTGTCATTTTGGTCTTAAATGTTCGTATTAACCCTCTACATGATCCTGGGGTTTTTATTTCACTATTGTGTCTGTAAATCAAGATATGAACATTACAGTTGTCCCTCGCTATATTGCGGTTCATCTTTCGTGGATTTTTGTTTTTTACATCGTCTGAACGTGCGTTGTGTTCTTTGTCCTGATTGGCTGTTGGACTGTAGACCATTGTCCATCAGTCTCCTCCGTGCCGTGTCTCCTGTCCAGTACAGAATGTGTTCAGACAAATTTACATAAACGTTGGATCGCAGTGTGACTCTGAAGTGCTGTACGTTTGCGATTTGTTTTCTCCCCAACAAAACCCACAATGTCGATGAAACGTTCTGCACCGACAAAGACACCTACGAAGGTTTGAACTTTGAGAGAGTTTAAACGAGAGAGAAATGTGAGAAAATGTTAACACCTGTGTGAGAAAAGTGTATAAAGTGTGTGGTGAGGGGTTTTACAGACAAAAACGTAGAGAATAATTGTAAAAAATAAAGCAGATACTTCACGGATTTCGCCTTTCGTGGGTTATTTTCAGAACATAACCCGCACGATAAACGAGGGACCACTGTATTAACAAACAAATCCTTCTTCTCCCTCTTTCCCCGAGTTCACTCCCGCTAGCGTTAGCAACAGGTTTGATTGACAGCGTTGCTAACCGTCTGCTCCCTGCTAAACCTCGCTCTGGATTGGCTCTTTGGTTGCTATGATACTCGGCTCTAAATTGGCCGTTATAACCGCTCTGGCCTCGATGAGCTTCATTTGACTGGAGCCGAACGCTGCGGGTGACGTCAGGCTCACTTAGTCCATGTCTTTATACAGTTTGTGATTCAATTTAATTAAAGATAAATAGTCTGCTCCATTCAGTTTTAATCACGCAGCTGCACAAAAATAGGCAGTTTCACAGAGCGCATAAGACGCGCTCATGCCGTGACGTTATATCCATACATTTTCTCCGCATGACGTCTCAATCCGCACTGAAAACCTCTGGCAGTGTGAGCCTTGTGGGATCATCTCCTTTAAGTGCTGCTCTCGTTGCCAGATAGTGCAGTGCTGAGGTCTGAGCCAACACTAGCAGTTAGCTCAGCCTTTATTTATAATGGAGGATTCGCTCTCTCGTGTTTGGGATCCAGCAGACCTCCAGCCAAAACAAACCAGTAATACTTCCTTTACACTTCCACAGACTGCAGAGGAAACGAGAGACTAAACGTTTGGTCAGTGGAGTTATGGCTATACTTTGTGATTTAAAGACGCCCCGCAGTGTTTCTGTCTGCTCTGGAGTGGATCGTTTTGTTATAATTTGCACGTTTTATATCGAAATGTTCATCTAAAATGACAGATCATGCTTGTGAGTAGTGGATTTTTTTAAACATTTGCACCAAAATGACGACGCGACGCTGCCAAATCCTACGAGTATCACCGATTAAGAAAGTAAAACTGGAAAACAAAGTAAGAACAGAGCAGTATGGCGGCGAAAACGGGGGTCGATTTGCAAAATGGCGTCTTGAAAATAAGCGAGTAAAGATACGCAAATCGATCCAACCTGTCATGATTATATTCTATTCTATTCCTGGTTTTGTCTCCTGTCCTGTTCTTTCCCTCCCAATTGCAATTACCTCCACCTGCCATGGATAAGAGGAGCCAGGACCAGACACTCGGTGCCAGATCGTCCACATGTCCATGTGAATATTCTAGCTTGTTTTGCCTTTTTTGCATTTTTGCTCTTTGTATCCTGCTCATTGGATTGTGTATGCCACCCTTCAGATCCCGCTCTCTGGACCATCCCGGCTCCTGCGCTCCCGGCTCCGCTCCAGCCCAGCTTCCCAGTCCCGGTACAGTCTCGTCTCGTCTCGTTTCCGGCACCCTACGTCTCTGGACCCCGCTCCACACCCTGCTCCCTGTGCTGGCTCTGGTCGCCCTGTCTCCGTCCCTGCACTCCACGCTCCCGGACCCCGGCTCACGCTCTGCTCCCTGCCCCTTTGCGCTGCCTGCTTCACCCCTGCATCCCGGCCCGCACCCCGTCTCCTGTTCCCCGCCAGATCTACCCACATTACTGAACCCTTATTCAGTATTTGTAAATAAACACTGTAAACCTTCCCTGAGTTGTGCGTTGTTTGGTCCAATTTGCCTGCCATTACGACACAAACACTTCATAGAGTAAATGAGAAAGAAACGTTGAGATGGTCCAGGGCGACGCGGAGTCTGGCGAACTCCCGAGGGTTTGGGGCGGTTAAAGTCCGCGATAGGAGGAGTACGCCCCCTGTAGGTGCGCTCCTGTCCTCCTGGCGCGCTCACAGCTCGACGACGTCTGAACTCGGGTCGTGTTTGGAGGAGAGTCATGTCAGCGTTCGTCGGTTTCCCCTCGTTGGACTCGTGGTCGTGGGTTGGGGGTAGGTTCAAGAGTTGTATTTAGAACTGGGTATCATTCAGAAGCTGCCGATACGATACCTCGATACATAGGCCACGATACGATACAAGTCTCAATACAGCGAACTGATGATTCGATACAATACGATATGATACATTTTTAATTGATTTGATACAATTCAGTGAAAAATAAAAGCTTTCGGGACATTTAATGATCAACCCGATTTTCAAAAAAGTCAATATTTATTTTATTTATTTTTTTAATTTATCTTCTATTTATTGAAGATGAATGAACATAACAAAGTGCATTTTGTTTTGTGCATTTTAACAACTATAAAAACACATCAGACTGTATTTCTCATCCACAGTTTATACGAGCTCCATATTTACATTTACACAGAGACACGTGCAGTTTAACGACTTTTATATTTACTAAAAAAACAACTGTGATACTAAAAGACTTTGGTTTATTTTATATCAACTTTGGTTTAACGATTTTAATCATCAAAACAGTGACTCAAATGTCAGATGTTCTGCATAAACAAGTTTCTTTGCTCTAAACAAGCCACAAAACTGTAACGCTGTGATGGAATAATTTGGTAAAATATACAAAAAAATACTGTGTCATTAAATGAAACGATACGATATAACGATATTTCAATATTTTTGCACACTCTTAGTCGTAATGTTATGATCTCCTCTTAGTAGTCTCTCTCCTGGAATTGAACAGAAGATCTATGTCGTGACTGAGCAGCTCTGTAATCCAGCTCTTCTCTATTGAGTGACTCTGGGCCGGTGGCAGCGTCTGGCTCGAGGCCGGTGTGGGTCTGCTCTACTTTGCTCCCGAGTTCATCAATCTACAGCTTCAGTCTCTGCACAGATGCTAGAATGTCTCTGTCTCTGTCGGCGTTGCACTGCAGACACTAATATAACCTGTATAACAAAATGACATTAACCTTCTGAGACCTGGCGTCCTCATCTGTGGACGACACATTTTGGGTTGTCGAGGCCACAGTGCAAATTTTTAGAAGAACAGCAACAAGAACATGTTCAATTTTGAATATTTCTAAGAGTTTATTTTATTTTAATTTATTTTTTATTTTATTTTATTTTGTTTTGCTTTTAATTTATTTATTTTTTTTATTTTATTCTTTTTGTTTTATTTTTTATTTTATTTTATTTTGTTTTACTTTTAATTTATTTTTTATTTTATTCTTTTTGTTTTATTTTTTATTTTATTTTATTGTATTTATTTTTATTTTATTTTATTTTGTTTTGCTTTTAATTTATTTTTTTTTATTTTATTTTATTCTTTTTGTTTTATTTTTTATTTTATTTTATTTTATTTTATTTTATTTTATTTTATTTTATTTTTAATTTTTACTTAAAGGCACATGTCTTCCTGCACCTGTTTGCAGCATTTCAAATGAGACACATTGCTCCAAGAGGCACAATTGTTGTTTCTCATTTTGTTTTTTACACTCAGAAAAAATGTGTGTGTTCAGGCACTTAATAGTTTTCGCAAATAAAATCCTGCAAGAGCTCGGGGTCTCAGGAGGTTAAAGGCTCTGTACGTTTTTCTGTGCGTGAAACTCAAAAAATCTACATGTTCGAGGGGCAATATTTAAGTGCTAAAGCTGATTGGTCCCTTGAGCAAGACACTTGACATCCCCTGTGTGTTTGAATCTTCATTTCTCTGTGTGATTGGCTGAATGAGAGCAGCTACAGCGACAGAAGAGGAGTGAATGAATAATAATTACACTATTGAGTGGATTTTCCAGGAGCAAATGCATTACCAGAGCTCAGAGCCGTTCACACTGTAATGTTTCTAATGAGTTCTGTTCTGCTGTGACAATGACGGTATGTGAAGTGTAATCTCTGCATTCCCACCACTTTCCTTCACACTGAATCATTTATTCCGAGCCCCAGCCCTTCCCCTGACCTACTTCCCTGTATAGACCCTCTGCCAAGTAAAGGTCATGACCCCAGCCGTGCACAGACAGGCAGCCCGTCTCATCTGCATTCACGAGGCCCGCGCTCCGTCAATGAAAATGATTCCATCTCCAAATGAGCTTACTCTACAATACTCCAGCAGAGATCAGACCTACAGCCTTTACATTAAACCTTGTAATGAGGCGTTTTACACGGTCAGCAGCCGCTCAGAGATCAGACATGTGACCCGCGCTGTCATTCACAAACGTTACACTATCAGACAGATCCAGAGCACACACAGAATCACTGCAACAAAGAGTCAAAGTGAAAGAATAAAAATAAAATATACACAACAAAGTGACAGAGTAGAGCCGAATCAAAGGATCAACATTTCCATGGAAACAAGCAGGAGAAGGACGCACATAACGAACAACACGAACAGCATGGGTTTGTTTTAGTATATTTGACAAAAAACTGACATATGGGGCTTTAAAAGAACAAAAAGATGATGTATATGTACAGTAATGTAGAGGCTGCTGGAAATGTCACAGGTCCCTGAGACTCCCGAGTCCAGCCTGAGACTCCAGCCTGAGACTCCAGCCTGAGACTCCAGCCTGAGACTCCAGCCTGAGACCAGCCCGAGCCCAGCCCGAGACTCCAGCCCGAGTCCAGCCCGAGTCCAGCCCGAGTCCAGCCCGAGTCCAGCCCGAGACCAGCCCGAGACCAGCCCGAGACCAGCCTGACTCCAGCCCGAGTCCAGCCCGAGTCCAGCCCGAGTCCAGCCCGAGTCCAGCCCGAATCTAGCCCGAGTCCAGCCTGGACCCTGGGCTCAGAGGGCTGTGTGGAGCCTGTGCTGCTGGGACAGGGGGCCTCACACACCTGTAGGACACTCAGAGAGGTGCTGGTGCTGCTTAAACAGCAAAACATGATAACATAAACAACATAAATAAATGGACCAAATGAGATTATATATATAACCTTTACTTTGTAACTGTCCATTATGGTTTCAGAAATAGACGACAGAGGCATGTTTTATGAGGTTGATTGTGTTTGCACAGATGTGTCATATAGATCCCACAAACAGACAGGAAGAGTCATGTGGAGTAAATCAGATGAGTTATTCTCACAGGACCCAGTGTGGAGCACAGTCTCTTTATGTTATTCTTCAAATCACATCAGTCTGTTCTAACGGCTCTGAAACAGAGCAGCGCTGTGCCAGGACATGTCTACAGCACAGACTAACGATCTGTCTATACATAATACTATCAGGACTGCAGACTTATGAAGTCCCCGTGTGATCCAGATCAGACACAAATGTCATTTACTCTGCTCAGAATGTTCCCCTATAAGGACAACTTTAACATGCACAGACAGCACTGCATCATGTCCCGACACACTGAGGATGGGGCAAAATCAAAGAGTAACCAGAACATTTCAAAGGTTTGTGAACGCAGCGAGTGAACAGGCCCTGAAAACGACCGTGACCCTTCAGTCCTGCAATGAAACACAATCAAGACCAAAGTGCCTTGTTTAAGGAGCGACTTGTTGTTAACGTTGCGGCTGTTATTTCAGAGCTGCTGACACTGTAAACAACTTCTCCTTTCATTTATCCACCTTAATGCTGAAAATCGCTCCATTTATCAGTCACTGTCTGTTTTAAGTTTGTTTGTCGCTGTGTAAAAGTGGAGGTCGAGTCTCACAAAGTCACTGGTGTTGGGCCTGGTCTAAAAGCAGCAGATGTTTTAAATGTGGATGTAAATGTTTGGGATGAACACAGGGTCGGCTCTGCTCGATTCAGTTCATCTCCACAAATCCTACACTTCTCTATTATGAAAAGTAATCGTGGAAAACCATAATATCACCAGCATCATTGAGTTTGTGGTCCAGACCCTCTAATGCCTCCTCGGTGATGTAATCCCCTGAGTGATGTAATCCCCTCGGTGATGTCAGCGGCTCCCGGATTGACCCATTTCAATCTTAAAATCATTCATCTCTGACTTGTACCTCGCTTTTCCACAGTCGTATCGGTCCTTTTCGCGATCGTTTTCTCCTTGACAATCCCAATCCCAGCGGACCTCTCCTGCCCCGGGCCAGCTGACAGGAGACATCAGCTCTGGAGTCAGCACTTTTACTGGAAGCAGAAGTAGGAAAAGGCGTGTCGAGTGTCCGTGCCGTCTGTTTACATACACTGGAGAACGCTGGGTCCGGGATAGAATCTGGGGTGAGGGTCTGGGACAGGGTCTGGGACAGGGTCTGGGTCTGGGACTGGCCTGATCTGGACCCGGTTTGGACCCTTTTCTGGGACAAGCTGTCAGTGGCGTCTGCCTGACAGGCTCTTGGCCCCTGAGGCCCCTCTGACTGGACGTTGGCACCTCCGTCTGAGCGTTGGGGCTGGACAGGGCAGAAAAAGCTGGCCTTGCACTCTGTCACGGCCCTAATCACCTCTCAGTGTGGATTTGTGCTCCGTGTAAGAGGCCGGAGCAGACTGTCACCGGCCCGCTCCGCCGAGGGCACCGCCGGTAGTCGCTGTCAGTGTGTGAGAGCGTGTGAGAGTGTGCGTCTGAGAGTGTGAGTGTGTGGAGTTTGCACTTTTTTTTTTTTTTTTACCCTTGTCAGATCTCACTGTGACGTGCCCTCGTGCAGATTTACATTTGTGCTTACACTCCCGCTGCCTCTACGGTGTGCAAACCCGACAGAACGGAAACGATCCAGAGTTCAGTGAAGCAGCGCAAAACTTCAGAGGTGTTTAAGAAGTTGCTCTTCACGTACGACATTCGACCGACGCCACTGGGGCCATCGTTAAAACTGTTAAAACTAATTATTACGCTTCAATCGATAGGACATTAATTAGCCAATCAAACTGTTAGCAGCAGTAAATTGCCTGGGCTGCAATGAGGGAACTGTTCTTTTGTTCTTTTTGCACGTAAACTTTACACATTCAGCACGAAATGAGGGTGCACTTCTGGCTGCAATTCACTTTCTATTGATAAACCGTGGCCCCTCACTGCGTAACTCCTGCTGTCAAATTCATCATTTTGGTCTTAAATTGTTCGTATTAACCCGCTCTGCATGATCCTGGTGTTTTTATTTCACTTTTGCATCCGTAAATCAACACGTGAACAATAAAAAGAGACAAATCATGCACCAAACGTATAACTAACCTTTGCAGAACGTATTCAAAGCGCTACGTACAAGCTCTTCTTCTCTTCTCTGAACAGACCATCACTGCGTTTGAATCCACACTGATAGCTTTTTTTTCTCTCCAGATACAAACAGATTGCAGAGGAATTGGTTCTCGGGTGTCGCTTTGTGTCAGGTGAATTAAACCTGACAGAGCACAGAGCCTTGACTCCTGAGGGCGATGTGACCTGTGGAGTAAAGATGTAATGCTATTATAACGAAATTGAAAAAAGGAATGCGTTCTTCACTCTTCACGTGGCTTCAGACGGGTGAAACATGTGAGGAAAACATTTGACTGCAGCATTTCTAACCCTCTAAACTCTTAATTTCCATCACTGTATAAACACTATCTGGTCAACTGCCAATGAGGACTTGGCAAAATTTTGTGAAAATATTTTATTTTATTTTATTTTTTTGACTGAGAGTAGTAAAATCCAAAGGTAAAATCTGTCAACTGGACAATATTAGTTAAATAAACATAAACTCGACCGGAAAAAGGTGGTTTGCTCTCTCCAGGTGGGTGGTGAGTCTCTGCCCCAAGTGGAGGAGTTCAAGTATCTCGGGGTCTTATTCACGAGTGAGGGAAGGATGGAGCGGGAGATTGACAGGCGGATCGGTGCAGCGTCTGCAGTGATGCGGTCGCTGTATCGGTCCGTTGTGGTAAAGAAGGAGCTGAGCCGGAAGGCGAAGCTCTCGATTTTCTGGTCAATCTACGTTCCTACCCTCACCTATGGTCATGAGCTCTGGGTAATGACCGAAAGGACAAGATCGCGGATACAAGCGACTGAAATGGGCTTCCTCCGCAGAGTGGCCGGGCGCACCCTTAGGGATAGGGTGAGGAGCTCAGTCACACGGGAGGAGCTCGGAGTAGAGCCGCTGCTCCTACACGTTGAGAGGAACCAGCTGAGGTGGCTCGGGCATCTGCTCAGGATGCCTCCTGGACGCCTCCCTAGGGAGGTGTTCTGGGCATGTCCCACCGGGAGGAGGCCCCGGGGAAGACCCAGGACACGCTGGAGGGACTATATCTCTCGGCTGGCCTGGGAACGCCTTGGGGTCCCACCGGAGGAGCTGGAGGACGTGTCCGGGGTGAGGGAAGTCTGGGAGTCCCTGCTTAGACTGCTGCCCCCGCGACCCGGCCCCGGATAAGCGGAAGAAAATGGATGGATGGATGGATAAACAACATATTAATTACATAAATATTTTTATTTTTATTATTATTATTTATTTTTTTTATATATAATTCTGGGCTCTATTTTTAGCCTACTAATGCACTTTTACTAATGCACTGATACCACATTTATGAAAAATACATTTAAAAAATGTTTTCATACAATCCTTATTTTACAAAATTTTCATTATTGATAAAAATCATCAAAAAGAAGAACTGGCCCAATTTTCAACCCAAGGCTGTACCATAGACGGTTTAAAGAAGTGGACAGCGAAACAGCAGACGAAACTGGAGCCAAGTTCTATATTTGGAGCATCAATCAAACCGGTTGCTAACGTGAACAGGAGCGACCTCGAGGTAAAGACGCCACCTCATCGTCTGTTATTAATGTTCACATCTTGATTTATGGACACGGTAGCGAAACAAAAACAGCAGGATCATGTAGAGCGGGTTAGTACAAACATTTTAAGACCAAAAATGATGAGCCTGACAGCAGCAGCAGAGACGGGCGACAGTTTTTCAATAGAAAGTGAACCGGAGCCAGAGTCGATGGAGCTGGAATCGTGCCCGTGCTCACTCCCTATTTGGAACGCAACAGCTAGCTATACATTCTACGGGCTGTATGTAATTTATTTTATGTAATTTAGTAAAAGTTTTTGTCTGAGTAGATAAATTGAGAAAGCTTAAGTAAAAATAACACCACTGGGAACTGTCTGCTATTAATAATAAACAGTTTTTTATCAGCGGCGAGCCAGGAACTAATAGTGATGCAGAGTTAGCATGCTATTTGTTGTTAAAAAATCCCAGTCTGGCTTCTAAACGTTATAAAACTTGCTTATAAGGTAAAGTAAAGTGAGGTACAGTGTTATGTTCTAAAAATAACCCGCGAAAATCAGTGAAATCCGAAGTATCAGCTTTATTTTTTACAGTTATTCTCTATGTTTTTGTCTGTAAAACCCCTCACCACACACTTTATACACTTTTCTCACACAGGCGTTAACATTTTCTCACATTTCTCTCTCGTTTAAACTCTCTCAAAGAAGTCCAAACCTTCGTAGGCGTCTTTGTCGGTGCAGAACGTTTCATCGAAATCGTGGGTTTTTTCGGGGAGAAAACAAATTGCAAACGTACAGCACTTCAGAGTCACACCAGAGTCCAACGTTTATGTAAATTTGTCTGAACACATTCTGGACTGAAAGGTGAACCGCGATATAGTTCTGTTTTCACATTTAAAATCACTTATGGCGCCTTTAACCAAGAAAATGTGTTGAATATTTGCATAATTTAATCTGAGGATTGTAGGGATTAATCTGGATTGTCCATATTTCTTGCAGTAGGTCCCCGTCAGCCCCGTCACTTCGTATTAGCTCAGTGCAGTTAGATAATCCAATATTAATTACCCAGCAGACCCTGGCAAAAAAATATCTCAACTAATTAATAGCGTTGAGTCTGTCTGATCAGTTTAGATTCGCTGGAAATGAGCGTTATGAGCTCATGATGCGGTTAGGGCCGTGTTCAGACGGAGTGAACATGTCGCGAGGGTGTCAACACTTTGAGATGTTTGTGCGACGCTTAACGTTTCTGATTTGTTTGACGACCCGAGAGACGTGTTTTACAAGTTTGATTTGATCTGCCGCGGAAGGAAAGACACAAAACAAGTCGGATGACACGGGAAACGGTGGATTAGCGTGTTGAGCGTTCGCAAATTTACTTGAAGGTTGGTGGATTACAGCGAGATTCCAGGAGCGTGGTAAGTGTAAGACTGTCGTGCAGAGGAAGGGGGCGGCGACAACAACAAGACAATTCTAAATGGTTTGTGTCAAATTTGCAAAGATATAAAAAATATGTCTGTGTAACTGCGCAAATCCTGATAAACTGACATTTTAACATGACATACATTTAAATTTACCTTGTTGTGGGCCACATAAAATGACATGACGAGCCGCATTTGGCCCCCGGGCCTTGAGTTTGACACATGTGGTTTAGGGGGGTAAGTGGTTGGGGGTTAGAGGGTTAAATTTAGGGTTCAGGTTAAGCTGTTACGAGTGAGGATGTTAGAGTTTGTATTAAACTTAGAGCTTGTCACAGTTCGGCCTGTTTTCTTGTTCATCCTCAGTCCAGCTCAGTTTTCCAGCCTGTTCCGGTCCTTTGTTTGCTGCTTCCTGGTTTTCCTCACACCTGCCGTTCGTTTACTGATCAGGGACGTTGCCTTTATGTTCTCCCTCGGTTCAGTTTACGTTGGTGGATTGTCATTTGTTATTTTCATTTCACATTCTCTGTGTTTGAATAAACCTGTTGTTTTCACCGGAGACTGAGATGTTTTGGGTTTTTTCTTTGTGTAGCATTTGAGTCCAGTTTATCCTGCGTGACAGGGTTAGAGTTTGTATTAGAGTTCGAGGGTTAGAGTTAGAATTTGAGGGGTTTTATTACAGTTCGAGGGTTATTATTAGAGTTCGAGGGTTAGAGTTAGAGTTGGGGGGTCTGTATTAGAGTTAGAGGGCTAAAGTTAGAGTCAGAGGGTTAGAGTTAGAGGGTTAGAGTTAGAGGGCTAAAGTTAGAGTTAGAGGGTTAAAGTTAGAGGCTAAAGTTAGAGTTAGAGGGTTAGAGTTAGAGTTAGAGGGTTAGAGTTAGAGGCTAAAGTTAGAGTTAGAGGCTAGAGGGTTAGAGTTAGAGGGTTAGAGTTAGAGGGTTAGAGATAGAGGCTAAAGTTAGAGTTAGAGGCTAGAGGGTTAGAGTTAGAGGGTTAGAGTTAGAGGGTTAGAGTTAGAGGCTAAAGTTAGAGTTAGAGGGCTAAAGTTAGAGTTAGAGGGTTAGAGTTAGTGTCAGGGTTAGTGGGTTAGGACAGACATGCTCAAACTGTGGCCCGGGGAACAAATGTGGCCCTCAGACCAATTTTTCTTGGCCCTCAAGCTTCCAGGTGATTGTCCCATATTACTTTAAACCAGAAGTCTCAAACTCGTGGCCAATCAGTAAAAACCAAACACACGTGTCACTCGCGCTGTGTCCTGAGTCAGAAAAGACTCAATAACAACGTATATCCATAAAATTCACATGAATGAGCATATTTCCTCACGTATGTTAAAAACAGAGATGATGTTTGAGAAGATTTTAACTAACATTTTTATTGTGAAATACCAGATGTGGCCCAGCGTCGCCCAGACTCCGGCTCCTGCAGCCCCCAGATAATTTGAGTTTGAGACCCCTGATTTAAACAGAACTTTTTACTGTGTATTTCTGAAAATCTACTTTAACAAGCTCATATCAAATATTTAATATGTTCCACTGAGGATGTGAGTGTGAATAAAGGTCTAGTGGTTCAGTTTAACTTGTAATAAACACAGATTTGAAGTATTCACTGTGTTGGCGACCAGTCTGTGGCCCTCAGCTTTGTCTGCGTTTTTATTGTGGCCCTTAATGAGAAAAGTTTGGACACCTCTGGGTTAGAGGGTTAGACGCCATCTCCTCTTACATTGGAAATCAAGAAATTCCCCATCCAGGACTCAATGGATTAATGAGGTTATGTCCTTTTTGAAAGTGGAGAAGGTCAGATATTCCCAGGAGGGTTTTGTAAACTAATTTTATAGTAAGAGGTAACCGTTTATTGACTTTTTTCAAACTGTCTAAGCCAGGAGTGTCAAACATATTTTCACCAAGGGCCACATCAGCAAAATGGCTGCCGTCAAAGGGCCAGATGTAAAATAAATCAAACTACTTTTTTAACTTGTTAATTAACTGTTTCTGTATTTATTACTTATTCAAGTTACAAATATTAAATATGCATTTGACTTGACGTAAAAATATGTCTGTGTAACTGTATCTCCTGATAAAATTACATTTTAAAACCATCATACCTTTTAATTTACCCTGTCGAGGGCCACATAAAATGATGTGGAGGGCCACATTTGGCCCGCAGGTGTTGAGTTTGACACATGTGGTCTAAGCCAACGACCACCCCCCACTCCCCCTTTTTTTGTGTGTGTAATTACATTATTATTATTATTATTATTATTATTATTATTATTATTATTATTATTATTACTATTACTATTATTATTATTCCTAGTTAGTCTTAGAGTTAGTGGGTTAGTGTTCATGATTTCCAAAAGGATGACAATGCCCTGAAACATGACTCACTTAATGCACATCACCAGTCTGGTCTTCTATCATTTAACGTTTGTTGTGAGAAATTGTAGTTCAGCCACTACTGTGTCAAAGTTCCTCCATCTTGTATATTGATGACACAAAAACATCCCTTGAATGGATCGCTTTGAGACTTTTATTTCCATGTTTTACGGCCTTGTTACTGTGGCTATTGGTCTTTGTGACCTCCAGTTCTAAACAGCGTCGGGAGGAGGCGGCCGGCAGATCACAGACCGCTACTGCACACCGCAAATTGGTCAATAAGAAAAAAAGAGGAGTGAGGAAGAGGAGAGGGAGCGCACGCTGTCATGCTTTCAAATCACGCACCGGAGAGGAGATTGCTCCGCTTCAGATATGTCTAAAAGGTGAGAGTGGCCATTTTGAAGATGTGTCGGTCAATCAGGCGCTTCTATCAACTGCAGCCAGATGAGACTGTCGCAGACTGTACACAGGAAATGACATTCTGCTGGCTGTGGATACGAGGGAAAGAGAGGACGGGCTCTGTTTGGGTTCATGGTTTTCATGTAAGTGATAGATACAGAGGTTTGGTGAATAAACAAGAGGAAGAAGATGGGTTTTCAATGTGCATAGCTGGAAAATTTTAAGTCAGTGTTTTGTAGTGTATCATCACCAAGCAACTGCCCAGACCGCTCAAACCAGAAGTATTTGGAATGCCCCGAAATAATCCTGTTTATGCAAAAAATACCTGGCAACGCGTGACTGATAGTGTATTTATGTGAAGCGTTTGACACATGAAAAAAGTCTCGGTAAATGACGAGTGATATCAGAATGTTTTCCAAATAATGTGGCTGTAAAAAAAAAAAGTGACTGTCCTTAGAGTGTTTTGAATGCAGCGATATTTATTCAAGCGTAAAGACTTTTTTCCAGGCCTGAAGGCTTCAAATGGCAGAGCAGCTGAGGCGTGAAATAGGGAGAGAGAAAGAGGGAGGGAGGTAGAGACATTCGGGCCGGGAAGCGAACCCATGACAACACATCGGAGACACTTAAAGCACACGAGTCATTTTTTTCCAATACTATTTTGCTTCTCGTGTTTATGGTCTATCTTTTGAGTTATTTCATGGTTTGGGTATATATCAAAATGTTAATCAGATGTTACCTCTGGACAGTTCCTCGTGCCTCCTCATCCTGTACTTTGTCTCGTGAATTTCAGGATTGATTTTAAACTTTTAATGTTTGTTTTTAAAGCTCTGCGTGGTCTTGCACCTTTATATCTTTGCGAGCTGTTAACGGCTCATACGCCCAACAGAGCTCTGCGGTCGGCCAGTCAACACCTGCTGGACGTCCCCAGAACCAAAAGGAAACAGTGGGGTGACCGTTCATTTTCTGTGGCTGGTCCCAGACTTTGGAACTCTTTGGCCCTAGAGTTACGCTCAGTCACTACTTTGTCTCTGTTCAAAGCCAAAGCTGAAAATGGCTGCCGTCAAAGGTCCAGATGCGAAATAAATCAAACTACGTTTTTAACTTGTTAACCCTATAGCGTCGAAGGCTATCGTCGCCGATAGACTCGTGGTTGCGGACTTTCCAGCAGCGTAACTCTGCGCCCAGTCGTGCTCTCATGTAAATTCAAACGGCGTCTCAAAGCGGAGACACGGGGCTATCTAAATATTTTACCATCATTACGGTAATCTGCCTCTGTTGTCCCTCGAAGGTGATGCATGAGGCTGTGGGGATTTTCACACTCATTTATTCGATGCGTAAAAGAAAAAATACGGATGGATGTGTAAAATAGAAGTAGTTGTGTGAAAAAATGCAGTAAATTCTGATACTTCGTTTAAGATGATTCTTATGGCAAAAAAAAGTATAAAAGTCTAGGTGAGCTATACTGGCCCATAGCGTGCTCAGTCCTTAAAGGGTTAATTAACTGTTTCTGTATTTATTACTTATTCAAGTTACAAATATTAAATATGCATTTGCCTTGACGTAAAAATATGGCTGTGTAACTGTATCTCCTGATAAAATTACATTTTAAGACCATCATACCTTTTAATTTACCCTGTCGAGGGCCACATAAAATGATGTGGAGGGCCACATTTGGCCCGCGGGCGTTGAGTTTGACAAATGTGGTCTAAGCCAACCTCCATCCCCCCTTTTTTTTTTTGTGTGTGTATTTATTTATTTATTATTTTATGTATTTATTATTTTATGTATTTATCTATTTATTATTTTATGTATTTATCTATTATTATTATTATTATTATTATTATTATTATTATTATTTATATGTTTTTTATTATTTACTATGTGATGCTCTTCTTATTTATTTACAGTTAAGATTTGTGTGATTATTTAATGTATTTATTTTTGTATTATTATTATTATTATTATTATTATTTTATATCATTTCTTTATTTGTTAAGTTTTAGTTCTTGTTATATAAAAATTGAAAAGGTGTGTGTGCATTTGTTGTTTTAAATGACACTCTACTGTAATATTTGTTCACACATCAATAAAAATATGAAAAAAAAAAAAGAAGAAGTGCAGACTCATGCACAATAACGACGATGACGTTGGCTTCTGGAATAAGTTTAAAAAAGCCGGCGTTACGTTTGTAGGCCGGTCCACGCACATCTGCTCACGTGTGTCATAAATTGCGTTCTGACAGGGCGGCGCTCTTTGTGTCAGAAATAAACACGGCGAGCCTGTTCTCCACTTCAGAGCAGACGTATCAGTTTACACATGACAGGCCCACGCTGCCTGTTGTAATTACTGCGTGTGAACCGGGGGTGTGCGGAAAAACTGGTAATCCATCCCGTCTCTCATCCCTCCATTCACAACACTGTCAAACATTCCGCACAGACGTATACTTTACAAATGATGAGCGAGACAAATGACAGCGCAACTTTAGAAAACTCCAGGACTTAACTGCTGACAAACGAGGTGGTATTATTCAGAGAGAGGCTCGTTCATCCTAAGCCTTTATAGACCCAGAAGTCAAAACGGCAGCGCTTAAATGAGTTATATTCTCTGTAAAAAGGGGCCTCGAAACACAACAGATTGAAAATACATCTTTGTCATGAAGAAGGCTCGCAGCGAAGTGGAAATATGAAGCGGGCGAAAAGCAAAAGAGCTGTCTGTCAAACTGTCTGCTCGCTGTGAGACAGTAACACATGCTCAAGGACTTTAGAGGTCACGACCTACGAGTTAGAATAGACTAAGTAGAGTAACATGAGCCCGTTCAGCACTAGATCTGGATTTTTTAAAGTTTAAGATTGTCTGAGTTGAAATAAGTAGCATTTAGAGCACTGTTTTGGTTTTCCTGAGCGTGCTTTTTGCTCATTTTTAAGACACCGCTATAGAAGTTAAGCCCAAGTTCAGTTTTGTGCAATTTTACATCTGTTTTTCCATCGTCTGAATGTGCATTGTGTTCTGCGTCCTGATTGGCTGTTGGACTGTAGACCATTGTGTCGTGCGTCCTGATTGGCTGTTGGACTGTAGACCATTGTCCATCAGTCTCCTCCGTGCCGTGTCTCCTGTCCAGTACAGAATGTGTTCAGACAAATTTACATAAACGTTGGATCGCAGTGTGACTCTGAAGTGCTGTACGTTTGCCATTTGTTTTCTCCCTGACAAAACCCACAATGTCGATGAAACGTTCTGCACCGACAAAGACGCCGACGAAGGTTTGAACTTTGAGAGAGTTTAAACGAGAGAGAAATGTGAGAAAATATTAACGCCTGTGTGAGAAAAGTGTATAAAGTGTGTGGTGAGGGGTTTTACAGCCACAAACATAGAGAATAACTGTAAAAAATAAAGCTGATACTTCACGGGTTTCGCCTGTTGTGGGTTATTTTTAGAACGTGACCCCCGCGATAAACGAGGGATCACTGTATCTTGCAATTATAGATTTTTTATTGCTCAAAAATATGCTTTCTTACCATGAGCTTCTTAGCCAGGGGCGTCAAACACATTTTCACCAAGGGCCACATCAGCAAAATGGCTGCTCTCAAAGGGCCAGATGTAAAATAAACGTAACTACTTTTTAAACTTTTTAACTGACTCTTTGTGCATTTGTTTCTTATTCAACTTACAATTACATTATTCATTACATATTCATTTGCATAGATGTAAAAAATATAGCTATGTAATGGTGTATCTTTTGATAAAAATAACATATTAAGACCATCATACTTTTTAATTTATTCTGTCGAGGGCCACATAAAATGATGTGGAGGGCCACATTCAGCCCACGGGCCTTGAGTTTGACACGTGTTCTAAGCAGATTGAACAAACCTAACGCTAGCGGGAGTTACCATCGTCTGTTATTAATGTTCATATCTTGATTTACGCACACAACAGTGAAATAAAAACATCAGGATCATGTAGAGGGTTAATACGACGAGTCTGACAGCAGCAGGTTTTTCAATAGAAAGTGAACTGGAGCCAGAGTCGATGGAGCTGGAAGCGCGCACATGCTCACAACGTGGCGGCTAGCAGGTTAGCCACGTCCATTTATATTTATACAGTTTATGATCCACAGAGTTGAACGAGTTAAACGATTTTCACTTCAGCATAAAATGGGGTTAATTCAATCACAAAAGGTGTCGTCAGTTGAAACGACCTCAATTCATTAGATTAATTAAGATTATCACACAAAGCGAGCGGATCAATGCTTTAACCACATTCATCATTTGTAGATCGTGCGTTTCCTGAGACGCTCTTGAACGCTCGCAGATGGGAAGTAAATAACACTCATTTCCCCATAAATAAGTAAACACCAGGTCCACACAAACGGAGCACCAGTTGAAACGGGGCCCGGGCGGATGCTGCGATGGAGACGTGAAACGATCCCAGCTGTTGAGCGCGTGCGTCGGGGATGTATTGTTCCTCTCGGCTGGATTTGATCAGTCCCCGAAGGTTCGCCTCTATGTGATGTTTACACGGGGCTCTTTCTCTTACACCTACCTCTCCTTCTGTCACTGCGGCTCCCCCTGGAGACCGTCTCCTTCACCGCGCTCTCTTGCTGCTTATTACGTCCCTGGTTAGTCCCTGCGGTGGTTTCTTCAGTTTGTCGCTGTAGTTCATACCTCTACTGGTGCATCTGTGAAAAGATCCATAGTAAGTGTTCTTCTTCTCACACTTTTTTGAGGGTAAACAAAGAAAAAAAAAAAGTGGAATGTGCATTAAGTGTACTTGGTATGTGTGCTTAAATAAATAAAAATAAAATAATGAAAAAAACCCAAAATAAATTAATAAAAAAAATAAATACAATAAAATAAATAAATAAATAAAATAAAAAATAAATAAAAAATACATTAAATTTAAATAAAATAAATTAAATTAAATTAAATTAAATTAAATTAAATTAAAATAAAATACAATACAATACAATACAATACAATACAATACATGAAGTGGTCTGAGTTTAAGGAAGTCAAATACACATTCACAGAGATTCAGCCACCAGTGGATTTGAACCACTGACCTTTTGGATTTCCTAAACTGTTTATATAAATGGACATAGCTAACCTGCTAGCCGCCGTGTACCAAACAGGAAGTGAGCATGGGCGCACTTCTGGCTCCATCTACTCTTCGACTTTCCATTAAAAATCTGTCTCCCCTCTCTCTGTAACTGCTGCTGTCAGACTCGTTATTTTGGTCTTAAATGCTCCGTATTAACCCTCTACATGATCCTGGTGTTTTTATTTCACTATTGTGCCTGTAAATCAAGATATTAACATTAATAACAAACAGGGGCCTTCTGTAAGGTATTTTCTAGCAGTGCAGCACTACATCAAACTGGTATCTTGATTTACTAACGCTAAAGTAAATAACACGTTCGACCAGTGGATGTGGAAAGTGTGGGGACTCACAAAGACGCTATGCAGAGCAGCGTGGGCCTACGAGGACGTGCGGACAATAAGATAACAGCTGTGTTCTGGTCATTTAGGTTAAAGTTACATCTCAGGAATGTGTGACCCCGACTCTCAGAGGGTCATAAAACACTCACCTTGTTTGACTTTGCGGCTTTAGAGTTTCTTAATGTGTAACGCCGTACAGACCAGAAGACCCACTTTACACGCATTCATTAAGAGACATTATAAAATCTGTCAACATGCACATCTCAGGACTCTCTTCTATCATTTCCTCAGAGTCCGTTGCTTCATTGTTCACTTTACCTGTGTGGAATTCATTAAAACCTTCTGACTTTGTTTCAGACTCTTGCTCCTCTTTGACCCTTGCACCAGAAACAAACGTTCTTACACTTCTTTCCCTGAGGTCGCTCCCACTAGCATTAGCAGCAGGTTTGACTCCCGCTCCCTGCTAAACCAGTGCTGCAGGCGGACAGGAGCGTTACCTTCAACACCCTCGCTCCAGATTGGCTCCTTGGTTGCTATGATACAGTCAAGATCCCAGTCTGTCCTGCCTTTTGTTGCACTGTTTTCCCTCCTCCTTTCTGTATCTGAGCTTGGAGCTGGGCGGAGATTCAGGCTGCTCCCGTGCACACCTGCGTCTAATCAGTAATCAAGCGGCACCTGGAGGACAAAGAGGAGCCAGGACCTGACACTCAGCTCCAGATCGTCCACGTATCCACAGTGGTACAACTCTGCTCGGCTCATGTTTTTGCGTTTTGTTACTCGTTCTAAGTTGGATATTTTTGATCCCACTCCCTGGACCCGCTTAGCTCCTCTGTCTCCGACCCAGCTCTCCACAACCGGCACAAATCTCACCTCTTCTGACCCAGCTCACCTCGTCTCAGACCCCTCTGCTCACGCTCCACTCCTGGACCACAGCAAACAACCCCGCTCTCAACTCCCTCATCGATCTACCTTCATTTGCACATTTAAAAACTGTGAATAAACATCGGTAAACTTTTCCCTGAGTCCTGTCTCTTTCCCTGTCAGTTGTTACGACAGATACTCGTGGTCGGAATTCCTAATATGCAACTCGGCTCCAAATTCGCTCGGCTAGTCCACTTTTTTATACAGTCTGTGGTTGGATCAGAGGACAAGCAATAAGTGTAATCATCTATATCTATCATCTATTTCATCCTTATACTGCGGCTCTGCGTGGCTTGGGAAAATAAATTTTAAGTATTTAATTGAAGTGTATTTTATTTGTGTTAGTTCTTTTTTTATTGTAGTTTAAATTGGAAGATTATTATGATCTTGAAATATTAAAATAAAATTATACTTTTCTTATTTTTCTTTGATCAAAAAGAAGCGTCAAACTCGCGGAACAATGTTAAAAACAACACTGCTCACGCCTCAGACACAGCTCACAGTCCTGATTTTCAAACGCTGTGCGCACAGGGGTCAGGAGCAGTATCTTCTCCGACGTAACTTTCGCCCGTCCCTAATGACGCACTAATAAACTCGTTCGTAGATACATCATGAAAATCCTGAGAGGAAATCGCCACAGAAATCTATTTGATGTAGTGACAAGTTTATTATCTGCTCTTGTCTCCGCGGTGACGTATCACGTATAACACATCAGACACGACGCACAAAAGTAGAGCCACAAGCGAGTGAAAATGAGCCAAAACAAAAGTCTTTGGAGAGCTTTTTAACAAAGGGGAAAAGCCAGAAGAGGAGCCTACGTCCTCCAAGAAAAACAAAGCTAAATTTAACAGACAATGTAAGGAGTCCAACTTAAAATATGGGTTTGTCACTACAGGTGAGTCTCACGCGCCGAGTCCGCTCTGTGTAATATGCAGGAAAAGCAAATGAGGCAATGAAATCTTCAAAACTACTTCTGCACATGGAGAATAAGCACCTGGGATTAAAAGGTAAGATTTAGAGTTTTTTGAAAGAAACAAACATGAGCAAGAAGGAAAGAAGAAACAAGCACAGACCTCCCACTGAAGCAGCGGTTTGGTGAGTTGTATTTTTTATGCACTTAACTTATTTTTGCCATATTTATCAGCCATGTGTAGAAGGCTTGTCCGTGAAAATAAAACTACATTATTCAGTTACATTATTATTATTATTATTATTATTATTATTATACACAGTGTAATTTCATTTTAGATGTTAGAAAAAGTATTTGCGGCTCCCAGTGTTTTATTTTCCGTGGAAACTGGGTCCAAATGGCTCTTTGCGTGTTAAAGGTTGTCAACCCCTGATCTATTCTGTAAAGCGCGTGATCACAAGCTTTAGCCAGCACTCTAAACGCGAAGAAGCTAACAAATCTGCACACGGATACTATCTGGAAGTTGTACAATATATTAACATCCATGATATAACCAAATCTGCGTTGGAATGCTGTGCTTCTGCTTTTGTTTTTCAATTTTTCTTGCATCAAAAATTACTGCTCTAACAATATAGATCAACCCCCCCCCATACGCGCCAGTTCTGTGCTTCAACGAACTGTGACGCTAATCTTATTTCCGCTCGCACAAGCCCACTACAGTATGATGGATTATTCTATGTTCAAACGTTAGCCATGCATCCCCCGAGTTTTCACGTAATTGTCTGACCAAGGCCCACCTTCCAACCTATTCATAAATGTTGTTATTAATCTTCTTTTGTACGGGTTTACGCCGCCTGAACCGTTAGACCATTAGCTCCTTGCGATTAGCCAGTTTTAAAAAATCTTTTCGGGATTAAGACGTCGTGTTGCTTGACGATGAAGCTTTCAGCGTCGATAAATTAGTCCGTAGGATGTAATCGGATAAGACGAGACGCTGAAAGGATAAGTAATGCACAGAATAGCAATAACTTTTCGTGATCTTTCAGTGGTAAAGTCGCGGAGAAGGGTGAGCAGAACAGGACGTGTCACGTACAGCCAGGGGAGTGGACAGGGACGGGGCAAAGGGGGCTGTTGTCAGGGGCACCAGAGACGTAGGGGCCCAGAACTGGACGTGCCTCCTATTTACCGTATTTTCCGGGCTATAAATCGTACTTTTTTTCATAGTTTTTGTACTCTGATGCGACTTATAAGTGAAATTATTAAACTATATTATTAAATTTTTATGGAATAGGTGTGTCTATATGTATGTGTGCAAATATGTATATGAGTTTGTATTTGTGTATTATTTATTTATCTATTTTGTACGTGTTTGTTTGTCTGTATGTGCGCACACAAACAACAAACATGTACGTCTTGATCTTGTTCATGTGGAGCCCAGGGACGGGGGGACAGGGGGGTAGGAAGTTCTTTAATTTCCTTCTTTTGCGGGGGGATGGGGGAGTCTTATTTTGTTATCTTGATTTTGTTACTATGCAAATAATAAAAACATGATCGCAAAAAAAACTATATATATACAATTTCACACAAGCGGCGCTTCATCTACTTCCGGAGTTGGTGGATTTGTTCAGAAGTGACACCGACGATGAAGAATTCAATGGATTTAGTGATTTGGAGTGAGATCCAGAGTAAACTTGTTGCTTGTTTTTTCTGCTTTATTTATCTGATTAACTGTTAATTTCTTACGTTAACAAACCAGACACGTGTTCAGTTCTGTCTGTGCTTCATGTAGCTGAATAAATATAAATCTGTAATGTTAGCGTGCTGTACCGCAGTATTTTATTATTATAACTTGCCTTTAAAGATAAAATGCATGTTCTTCGTCTTGGATTTTGTAAAATAAATTTCCCCAACAAATAAATGCGACTTATATATGTTTTTTCTTTATTATTATGCATTTTTAGCTGGTGTGACTTATACTCCAGAGCGACGTACAGTCCAGAAAATACAGTAATTTTCTCCAAATCCCCAGACTCCCTAAACACACTTGAAATAAGTCCATAAAAAATGTTACATATTCTTTATAACGTGTTAATATCTGCAGTCGACTTGCTTCTTTTAAATGAATCTATCAGTCACTTCGTCATTATTTGTAAAAACATACGGCTCTTTCTGACTTTGATTTGAGAGCCGGTCTGGAAAATATATTCAAATTAGGGGGGCCCATGTGCAGATTCTTGCCCCGGGACCCTACATTTCTGTGGACGGACCTGCCTAAAGAGATTACACTGTTTGGACGACCACAGAAACGGCAGTTCAATTTGTCACGTGTGTAATTGCGTACGATACGATTAAGCTCTTAAACCTCTTGCGGAGAGACACACATGCCGCCTGCTAAATAAATGTGACAGTGGCTCAGTTGGTAGAGCGTTTGCCCACTGACTAACAGGTCGACGGTCCACAGATCCAGTTGTGAATGTGTGATGTAAAGTGCTTTGAAAAGTGGCTTGAAAGTGGAAAAGCGCTATATAAAAATACGACCGTTTGGCTCTAAAACTGTGGGTTGAAAGTCGTTTAAGTATTTCAGAGGTGATAATGTGGTCAAGTCTACTTTGCTGATTCGCTTTTTCGCAAATACAAGACTTTACGATGGTATTTTTGTCCTTTTTTTTTCAGCCTCGCCTGCAACATTACAATATTTTCTTAAGATTGACATTTTTCTTGCCTCTCTATCGAAGACGGAGACAGATGGTATGTAGGCATGCATAGAGATGAAACTGGCACGGAGACTACAAATGAGTCCTCTGCCAGGTGCCAGTCTGCAGCCAAGCAAAGACAGCACCAATCAGCCACACGGGGAGCTCTCCAAACGACAACCGCGAGTCTTCTCTTCACTGGAAACGCTGTAAAAGTGGACACATTTTGTTTGTGTGCTAATTTCATGAAGTAACAAATGTCGAACTTTCAAAACTCCAGGCGCAGAACGTTCACAAAGACACTGTTGTTGTATTTTCCATTGAGAACATGTAAATACAGTCAACAAGGTGCAAGGCCGCAGCTAGAATTCGACATCGGTTTATAAAGCTGTAAACAGAGATGGGAAGAATACTTTGAAAATGCATGTAGTTACAGAATACTGAATAACAAGTGCATTAATAAGTATGTTGTATTTTTTCTGTCTTTCTTTATTCTGTATTTGTCAGGGACGATGTACAATTCATTAAACTTACAAAAGAAAAGATGATTTGTAGCAGATTTAGCGACTTCTACTGTCCATGTGGAGGTGAACACATAATAAAATAATACACATTTCAGCAGCATTTAGCAAGAAAATACAATAAATGTCCAAAAAAGTACAATACATGATGTTTTCTACAGTGCAAACCAATTAAAAAAATCATTATGTGCAGTTTTTTTTTTTTTTTTTTTACCGTGAAACAGAACAGCACAAATTAACTAAACTGGTGTGAACACGTTTGATTATCTAAAATGTGCTTTTTCAAATTTCTAGTAAAATTATTGAAATCTACAGACAATTTTTGACTTGCTGGTTTCAAAAGGCAACTGAGTAAAGATCTTTTTGAAACTGTGTAATTTCGGTTCACAGAGACCGAGTGGATCGAGGAGTTTGTTCGGAAGAAAGTTTAAAACATTTTTTTCAATGTAATTGGAGCGGCATTATTAATAATTTTGAATAAACTTCTTAGATTTGAATACAAACTCATGAAATCAAGCTGCACCTGTGAGGAGAAAAGGACTGAGGATCTAATCACCTTCCAGTACTTTCTTGTCATTTTCCGGTATTTCCACAAGTCGTTCTTCATGTCATGCTCCGACTTATTTGTTCGTGTATCCGCCGTGATCCCGCTCCCTGGAACCACTCTGCTCCTCCGTCTCCGACCCAGCTCTCCACGACCGGTACGAACACCTCAGCCTCAGATCCAGTTCTCCACGACCTGCTCCAAGACGACACCGCCCCCAACTGTCCGCTCTGTCCACCTCCATTCACATTCCTGTATCTGCAAATAAACTTCACTGTATGCACTTTATGTAGGAATTAACCAAAATGCACGTTATCGTTTGCAGTGAGTCCAAAAACGCTGCTGCCCGACGTTTAACAGGAAATAAAAAACATGAACACATTGCTCCAATTTTTGCGTCTTTGCACTGGCTCCCTGTTCATTTTAAGATTTTATTGTTTGTTTTTAAAGCTTTGAATGGACTGGCCCCTGATTACATCTCGGACCTCATCCAAATTTATACTAAGACGAGACTTAAAACCAGAGGAGACGGAGCCTTTTCTGTGGCCGGTCCAAAGCTCTGGAATGTTCTGCCTCCTCACGTCAAAACAGCTCCAACTGTGGAGAGTTTTAAGTCTCGTCTTAAGACCCACTTTTACTCTGTGGCTTTTAACTCTGCGTGAGTCGTATGGTCCTCTGTTTTCTTTTATTGATTTGTTCCTATTGATTTTAATTGCTTGTTTTATTAGATTTTATTGTTTTATTGGTAATTGTTTTATTGCTTTTATATACACATTTATTATTTTAATTTGTGCAGCACTTTGGAAACTGCATTTGTTTGTGAAATGTGCTGTATTATATTTATTTTTTATTTATTTATTATATATATTTATAATCTATAATCATAATCACATGGCGACTGTGTTCATAGTTACAACGCCAAACACGAGCCCACGTTTACAGCGAGGACCCTGGCTCCTCCAAAAAAAAAAACTGAAACGGTTCAACTTTTGAGTGAAACAGTGGATTTAGTTTGAGCAAACACACAGGAAAAGACATGGTTCTGGATGAACGAGGGGCTGCGACTTCAGTAATACCAGAGCTTGCCCGGTAGAGCCTGGATATCGCAACATATTAGAGTTAAATCCTTTCAACAGGCGAAATACATGAGCCGAAGCTACGGTGGCCCCCGAGGTCAAACCAGGAACTGACTCAATAGTAAAAACGAGATGAAAAATTGCTCAAACGCACTGTAAGAGCTGTGTTCTTTATTCTCATAAATTCTAATCCTGTGCAGTTAAAGCCAAAATTAAATGAAAAAGATCCCCCAATGAAAGTAACTGTCATCTGAATACCACCAAATAAAAGAGTACCACAATACAGTTACTCAAAATTAGTATATAGTAGTACGTATTTCTGGTGCATGTGTTGAGTTACTTCCCAACACTGTCGAGCGGCTGGTAGTTTGAAAAAAATACTCACAGAAATGTAGTTTTGAAGTTATAAATGACGGCAGAGGAAAGTAGGGCAAAGCTCACAAAGTTTTCTGACAATAGCGGCTCTAAAATGTTACATCCGACCCACTTCTGCTCGGCTCGTTTGTGAAATAACTCAAATATGTTTGAGTTTGCAGGAAGTAAAGTATATAAGTGTTAAGTATGAATGTGACACGGCTCTGCTCTGAGTGTGTGGGCCCGCGGCGGTGATGAGGATGTGACTGACGTGACACAAGGTGGCGCTCATTAGGATGAGACACTGCTCTGAGACTCGGAGACTAAATGTGTGTGTGTGTGTGTGTGTGTGTGTGTAATTATACAGCAGCAGATGGACCCAGCATTCGTCTAAGAGCCTAATAAAACCACAATTCAAATAAACTGTTACAACATTGTGTTTTACTTCAGGCTGATATTATTTAGCAGCACTTCTGAGCTTAAGGGGCGACACTTCAGGCTTTTTCGGGGGGTTTTTTGGTCAGTTTGGTGTCTTAGCAAACGAGCGTTCATGTGGAAACAGCAGAATTGTCGACTGCCCCAAAAGACGTTTTAATATTTAATTTAATCAACCTGCTTGCATAGAGTTACATGGGGCATTGTACTTTCAAAGGCTGTTTACTTAAAATGCATTTCCTCCATAGAAATATAAAGATCAGCTCTTAAAATAGAACCTACACACAACAAACTTTGAACAATTTTATACTTAACATTTTGACAAAACATACTGAAGGATTTTTGTAATGTCTAATCCCCAAATCTGATTTATTCAAGGTTTAACTCCAAAAAAATGAGGTGAAATTTGAATTTTTAGGCAAATTTTTCAGTCAGATCTAATTTGCTCAAATACTAAATCACATCCCTCTGCAGATTTATTAAGTAAATATGACAACAAAAAGAAGCAAAACATTTAAACCTGGCTCTTTTAAAGTTTTTGTTTTGAATATCCAAAAAATTGTCAGGTTTTGTCAGTTTTTACACATAAAATGCCTTATTTTTATATTAAAACATTACATAAAGAAAAACTTGCAAGATCATAAATTTCGGACTATAGAGCACACCTGAGTATAAGCCGCACCAGCTAAATCAATTTTGTACATATATAAGCCGCACCTGAATATAAGCCGCAGGTTTTTATGTTGTAACATGAGATATTCACAAAGAAAGACGGTGCACAGAAGTTTAAATTTTTAAACTGCACCTCAGTCAGAATCAGCAGTACGGCAACAACAACACGCCATCAACACGGGATGAACATACTTGCAGGTTTAGAAAATAAAACAGCGCCAACACAGGCCATCGGCTATTTGCTCTGAAAGCTTTTGTCGTCTTTTTACATTGACTAAGTTCTTCCCGCTGCCGCCTCCAACGTCGCACCATCGATTCATTACTGGCAAACTTATGTGCAGTGGCTCTATTTCCTTCTTTAATGGACAAACTTACATGCAGTGGCTCTATTTCCTTCTTTAATGGTCAAACTTACGTGCAGTGACTCTATTTCCTTCTTTGACGGTCAAACTTACGTGCTGTGGCTCTATTTCCTTCTTTAATGGTCAAACTTACGTGCAGTGGCTCTATTCCCTTCTTTGACGGTCAAACTTATGTGCAGTGGCTCTATTTCCTTCTTTAATGGTCAAACTTACGTGCAGTGGCTCTATTTCCTTCCTTGATGCCAGATCCATTGCCTTTATCTGAAAAGCTGCATTTCTTCGTGTGTTTTCCATGTTGAGGCTGTGGCATAATCCGCAAAATGACAGTTCAAAATCCAAACTAGTGCATTCTTCAGCGCATAATCTTTCCCCACGTCCGTCTCACTTTTGCTTTTACTGCTAGAAAGCGCCTCCTGGTGGCATCCATAAATTAGCCGCACTGTTGTATAAGCCACAGGGTTCAAAGCGTGGGAAAAAGTAGCGGGTTACAGTCAATTTACAGCACATTTTTTTCTTACATTTATGTGATTAAACGACGGAAGAAGTTTCAAATTGATATCTCGGAGAAGAACATTTTTTCCTGTTCACCTGCAGCGTCTTAACCACGGCAATGATCAGGGCGGATATTCTCTGAGGGCGAGTGATGCGGCTCGGTGATAAACTCGGTGCTATTCACAGATTTCTTGTTGACAGATGTTGTGTGATTTTTGTAGCTAACGTAGTTTTGTTTCAGACTGAAGCAGAATGATTTATTAAAATGATCATCTGGCCAACACTACGCACTTTCAATGTAATTTCAAACATTTCCTTCCTGAAAAGTTTGGTTTCTTTTGGTTTCTTCTGAGGAGTTGGTTTCATAATGTGATTTTTGTTCGTGGGGGCGATAACACTGTTGACAGAAGGCCCAATAACCCAATGGTTTGTGGTTCAAGCCCCGTCATCGACAATACACTGCCAATAGGTCCTTTAAGATTTTTACTTTAAAGAGTTCCTCGCATTTCTGAATTACAATGTTTTGTGGCTCAATAGATTAAGTATTTACTCTGGGATTAATCACAAATAAAGACTCTTAAAGGTCCTATATCACACAAAACTGACTCTTGTGAACATCTCCAAAGCTCAAAATGCTCTGTTCCACCTTGTGATGTCATGAAGTGGTAGTTTTCAAGTTAACAGCTCCTTTTATCTTTAGTTCAACAGAGACTGACAGGACTGAAATCATCCAGATGATTCTAGTGAAGGTGTGTGGAGTTTAAAAACACACTTCCTGTATCACCACTGTATGACATCACAAGGTGGAACAGAGTGTTTTCTGTTTGAGACAAGAACTCAACGCAACTCCAGGTCTGTTTACGATAAAGAAATAACATTATAAATCAGAAAATAGTGTAATATGAGCCGTTTAAGCTAATAGAACGCCTCTGTGTTTCCTGATGAATGCATTGTTAGTTCTGTGTTTTACATAATTGGTGAAAAAACATAGATATTACAGTATATAATTCACTTTTAATTAATGTTTTGCCCCAAATCACGTGGAATAAGTTGACTTAAACACATGTGGCATTCCTTTCGATTACTTTTACCATTTAAAAACGGAATAATTCTAGTTATTATAGTATCTTTTTAGTTGTGACAGTCCTTCCTGCAGATGCTAATTACACTATAATCGGAAATGTAATGTGATTTAAATGTGATTCTTGTCTCTGATCAGTATCCAGATGTTTCTAGTGAAGGTGAATGGATTTGAAAACACACCTGTATTGCCACATGATGACATCACGAGGTGGAACAGAGTGTTTTCTCAGCCTAAATGTGCAGGGTTTGTGTGTTAAACATGTGTGAATGAAACAAAAAAAAAAAAAAAAAAACACAACTCCAGGTCTGTTTGTGATGCAGAAACTTTACAACATAGATCAAAACATAGAGTAATATGGGCCTTTTGAAGTAAAAACATTATTTATAGTAGAAAAGCGGCCGACTTTGCAAAACCACGGCCATCTGGCAAGCGCTCTCTATATATCAGTTGCTAGAAAATTGACTATCTGATTGGACAGACCTTGTTTTTAGTGGGATTAAAACATAATTAGTTTGCCATGATGCCCACCGTGTTTTATTGAACTTAACAAACAACGACAGCCGGCCTGCCTGGCTCATTCTCATGTTTTCACACAATACAAATCGAAAACTCCTGATCTAATGAACCCAAGCGCTCTCGGCCAAGGTCAAGTCCGTGTCTTCCCCGTTGGGACCGACAAACGAGCGAGCGCAAAATCAGAGGCTGCTCATACAACAGCGTAATCTGTATACTCTGCAATAATGTAATTAAACGAACGCACTGGAGTGTAAAGTATTATCCACTTGGTTTGGTCTGAGGAGGAACAAGAGTGTAATCAACAGAGACACAAAGGAAGGTAAATGGAAGCTGCGTTTTTCAGGCTTTTGTGTCACTGTTGCACACACTGGAAATGTGGCAGAACTCCAGCCAGTACAGCAGAGGACTCTACAAAATCATACGGGCTTTTTAAACAACTCGCCGTAACGTCTGGGGAAGGTTTAACAGAGATTATTACAGACACGAGGATGTGAATGCTGGCTGGAGGAGCGGGGAGTAGGAAGCTGGGTTGGAGGCGGAGGTGCAAAGTGGGTCCAAGAAACGAGTTTTGGCGAGAAACGAGAAACATCAATTTGTCGTAAAGTCTGGGGGGATCAAAGATACAGAAAAGGGAGTAAAGTTCGGTAGTAGGAAGCTGGGTCGAAGGCTGAGGTGTTTGAACCAGGTGTAGGAAGCTGAGTCGGAGGCTGAGGTGTTTGAAGCGGTTGTAGGAAGCTGGGTCGGAGGCTGAGGTGTTTGAAGCGGTTGTAGGAAGCTGAGTCGGAGGCTGAGGTGTTTGAAGCGGTTGTAGGAAGCTGAGTCGGAGGCTGAGGTGTTTGAAGCGGTTGTAGGAAGCTGAGTCGGAGGCTGAGGTGTTTGAAGCGGTTGTAGGAAGCTGAGTCGGAGGCTGAGGTGTTTGAAGCGGTTGTAGGAAGCAGGTTCGGAGGCTGAGGTGTTTGAAGCGGTTGTAGGAAGCTGAGTCGGAGGCTGAGGTGTTTGAACCGGGTGTAGGAAGCTGGGTCGAAGGCTGAGGTGTTCGACGCGGTTGTAGGAAGCTGAGTCGGAGGCTGAGGTGTTTGAAGCGGTTGTAGGAAGCTGGGTCAGAGGCTGAGGTGTTTGAAGCGGTTGTAGGAAGCTGGGTCGAAGGCTGAGGTGTTTGAACCGGGTGTAGGAAGCTGGGTCGGAGGCTGAGGTGTTTGAACCGGGTGTAGGAAGCTGGGTCGAAGGCTGAGGTGTTTGAACCGGGTGTAGGAAGCTGGGTCGGAGGCTGAGGTGTTTGAAGCGGTTGTAGGAAGCTGAGTCAGAGGTAGAGTTGTCCTAACCGGTTGTAGGAAGCTGAGTCAGAGGCTGAAGTGTTCGAACCGGGTGTAGGAAGCTGGGTCGGAGGCGGAGTTGCAAGGTGGGTCCAAGAAACAGGTTCTGGTGAAAAACGAGAAACACCGAGTTTTTGTGACTATAACCACAAAAAACAGACTGAGCCAAGCAGAACTGTACCTGGAGGAAACACTGGCGATCTGGCAGCGTGTGGAGGATCCTTGGTCTCTTTGTGCTCCAGAGGTAGAGGCTCAGTTGTTTTCTCCGTTGCAGGTGTGTAGTGGGCGGTGCCAGAGTCTTTGCCCAGCTCGAGGCACAGAAGCGAGGGGGGAAGACAGCACAAAAAAACACAAACAGACTGGGATTTTGACAGAATTGATGATTTGATTCATGAAGTTTAAGTTGACTTTTGGCTTGGGGTCCCAACGGAGGAGCTGTAGGAGGCGACCCAGCCCCGGTCAAGCGGAAGAAAATGGATGCATGACTTTTGATGTTCCTCTTCCAACAAACAAACAGGTGTGTTAGCTTCAGTGTAGTTAGCTCCTCCCTTCATTTGTCCAATTAAAGAATAGAATTTTTCCTTTGCTTCCTCTTTCCTTGACCACGACTGTTCTGATTGTGCACAAAGACGTTTTTATCTCGTGTTCGACGCTCTCTGGAGAAGGACTTGAGACAGAGGCTGAGAGATATCGATCAGCCGTATTGAAAAAGACGTCATTAGATATCCCTGAACCCAAACACCCAATGGGAGGCATCGATAGAAACCGTGGTCTTATCCAATCAAGATACAAGCACGAGATTGAGCGCTGAGATCCCCGATGGTCGAGCCTTGAGAGAACAGTCGTTAGCTGTTGCATGTCAGGATAATTTAGACGTATAGGTCTAGAATACACTGATTTCTTAATCCGTGTGACTACGACGCTACGTTATTTATACTTGAAGAGTTATGTTTGAAGTGTATTTCATCAAGAAGGGATGAAGTTATAATTTGGTAGCAGTAAAATACTCGAAAATACGGCTATACTAGGAGTAAACTACAAGCTTTCGATGACTTTTTCAAATGGCGCGTACCTGTTTTTGCAACTGAACTTTGCACTGCTGGACACTAATTTAAAAGTGGTTGTTTCAGTTCAAGTTTCGTTTTCAAATTTGCTTTGTTTTTCTCTTTTGTTTCGTTCGTTTGGGTGCTTTTCTGCTTCACACTTCGCCTTCGAATGTGTGAAAAAATATATTCCCCACGCGCTCTACCTGCAGACTTCCTCTTGTGTCACTCCTCTGCACTCACTTCTTCTAATTGTCTCTTTGTGCGGTCAGATTGAATCCAACAGCACCATGGGATCAACTACACCGCTCCGAGTATCCTTAACAGCCTTTTTCAATTGCTGACCCAGTTTATGTGTCAGAGGAGAGCTCACAGCAAACACTCCTTCAACAATGGTCATGTTGAATTACCAAAACCCAGAAAGGAGACGGCACAATGGAGCGATGTGATTGGCTGAGGGGGGGATCGGTGACCTTGGAAACTGCCCATTAGGAGGCGCTCCCTGGGGGTTAAACGCAGCGGGAGAGGTTTACGCCGACCACTGACAACACCAGAAGAAGAGCTGTTTTATCTCAACGCTGTAAGGAATCTCTACCTTCTCCGCTGTCACAGTAACAGTTACCATGGCGCTACTTCAGCTGGCATTTTCGCTCTTTCCGTCAGTGCTTTTTCTCCCAAATAGAGCTGTATTTTGCAGTTTTTTTCGACATACTGTATGAGCTAGAGGCGTATTGAGACGTCGCCGAAATGCTATTTTCCGTCTTTAAAAGATGTCAGCTGTCGTGGTGACACAGGGGTGGGCGGGATAATGACGTTAAATCCAATAAGTCGTAGATCTCAATCTGCACATTTGGAAAGACAACACAATTATTCAGAGCGGTTTGTTTAAAGACAGATTTTTACCGTCTTAAAAATGAGAAAAACAGAACTAGTTCATTTTAAACGGATTACACTGGTGCACGGTTATTCCTCACTTAAATGAGGCATTCTGAGCTTCCTGATTCTTCATTTTCAAGCAATTTTCAAAACCTTCAGAGATTCCAGTGGGGTTTTGCGTCACAACTAACAATAACTAGTATGCTGGCATGCACTTTCTGATTATTGGACCAAAAATTTGAAGCAGACAGTACGCAGCAGACGTATTTTGACCTCAAGAGCTGCTTATACAATAGATCTGTGCTGGGGCAAGGCACTTTTTGTTCATAAACGTATAAGTAACCAATCAAGTGCAGGTAAAGCGTGTCTTTACTCCCATTGTCGCAAAATCTGCTATACATCTTCTATGTTTTTGTCTGTAAAACCCCTCACCACACACTTTATACACTTTTCTCACACAGGCGTTAACATTTTCTCACATTTCTCTCTCGTTTAAACTCTCTCAAAGTTCAAACCTTCGTAGGCGTCTTTGTCGGTGCAGAACGTTTCATCGACATTGTGGGTTTTGTCGGGGAGAAAACGAATTGCAAACGTACAGCACTTCAGAGTCACACTGTGATCCAACGTTTATGTAAATTTGTCTGAACACATTCTGTACTGGACAGGAGACACGGCACGGAGGAGACTGATGGACAATGATGGACCTTTACGTCCGCACCACTGGTTTAGCAAGTAGTAGACGCTTAGCAACACTGTACATCATACTTGTTGCTAACGCTAGCAGGAGCAACCTCGGGGAAAGGAGGCGCCTGATTTGTCTCTCATCAACACAATAGTGAAATAAAAAACCCAGGATCATGTAGTGCGGGTAAATTAATTAATTAATTAATTTAAAAGGGACAATGAACATTAACAAACACCGGTAAAAAATACACGTGTTAATGTGCTGAAGTTAGCGGCACAGCTAATTTTCATTCGCAGTCCCTCAACATCTAAAACGGGACAAGAGACAGGACAACACAAACAACAATCAAACAACTCCACAGATCACAAAACATTCACACTCCATACGGTCTAAAGTGCCTGTTTATAAAGTGCGTATGTGGCTAAAGTGCTTCCAGACATTTTAAAGTGCTGTAGTGTTTTAATAAATAAGTTCATTTAGTTTAAAGCCAGTTCAGCCCAGATGTGTTAGTCGCCTCCTGCCGCTCAGAGACGACCAAGACAATGGAGTTTACAGACACCCGCAGGTCCTAAAACATTCATACATATATATATATTTACATATTAAGAGTAAAAAACAGTGACAGCATAAATTGCCGGGTACATGTATGCGGTACCTACACACGTATATGTGTGCACCGCACAACAACAACAGTAAAATATGAGTCTCTTCAGACAATCATGTAAATGCTACAAACGTATATGCATCATGTACATGAGTCTGAACAGCTCGAATGGGGCAATGTTGATTAGATTTGAGACATTTTTTAAGGTGAGTTTTAAAGGTGTTATACGTAGAGGATTCTCTTATTGTGTGAGGGACGTTATTCCAGATGTTAGAGCCTCTGACTGAGAGGACTGACTGTGTGAAGGTGGTACGTCTATGAGGAACCTCACAATCACCTCCAGTAGTCGCCCTGGTCCTGCCAGTGGGAGGTTAATACGAACATTTTAAGACCAAAATGATGAGTCTGACAGCAGCAGTTACAAAGAGAGGGGCCTATTTGAAACAGCAGGTTAGCTATGTCCATTTATATATACAGTCTATGATATTGAAGCATATAAACAAGGGAGTAGACCCCGGGGACCAAGGGGTTTGTTGTCCCAGGCCCCCGGGTTTTAGAGACTCAGAATGAGCATGAATCATCTTAATTTATATTAGAGGGGGACCACTCAAGAGTTTTTGCCCCGGGCCCCGAAATTTCTGCCAACGGGCCTGTACATCAATGTCAGAAATGTCTAATTAGATGTAGTTGTGTGCATTACAATATAAAACCCTTAGCATTTCATACAACTAAGGAAAATTCTACTCAAAACCAGCCCATAGAAAGCAGAAAAAAACAGTTACACGTGTCGTATGGATCTCTGTTCACCTTTACATGCATCTCTGACGCTTTTATACCTGTTTGTGAACTACTATAGCTATTTAACCTTGACTTTTTCTCATTGTCTTGCTCTATAATCTGACTTTTCTGTTCACACACTTCATAACAACATCTATACTGCTGAGATTCAACATGCTGCTTTTGGATAAATACGTACTCATAATCAGACAACGGGGGAAGGATGGCGTCTGCGTTGCTAGCACATAAAAAATATACATATCTTGACAGTATAGAGCCTCTAGCGATCGCTTACGACCTCAGTCAATCAGATTTTCAAATAAAAGTCACCCACAAAGCACACGGAACATGCAATCGCACGGCGGGGGGTGAACGAGTATCACAGAGGTAAATCCATCATCTGCACACAATACTGACACGACCTGCTTTTATTACAGGCTACGAAATCAAAATGTCTTATGGTTTTTACTGCCAAAGCAAATAGGAAACCCCATTCTCTCTGACAGTAGCAATTCAATATGTCAATGTATGTAAAAATCCATAGTGCATTTGCAGTATTTCAAACACTGATAAGACCTAACGACTGAAACATGGTCACGGTTTATTCCTGATATACAAAAATGATGGTTTGAATAGGCTCTGTGCACAATAGCATGCTAGCTAGCTCACATGGTGTCTCAAAGCTAACGCTAACTAGTATTAAAAGTGTGAAATATAAAATAAACAACCTAGTAAAATGAAAATGAATTAAAATAAAGACTATCTGGTTGTTTTTATATGTTTACTTCAGTTTGGGGTGTTGTTTTAGTATTTATTATGCCTCAAAATTAGCATAAATTAATATTATCATTAGCATTGAGACAGAATATACAAAAATGATGGTTTGAACAGGTTCTGGACACAATAGCACGCTAGCTAGCTCACACAATGTCTCAAAGCTAACGCTAACTAGTATTAAAAGTGTGAAATATAAAATAAACAACCTATTAAAATGAAAATGAATTAAAGTAAAGACTACACAATTGTTCCAAAATTAGCATTAGCATTAAGAGAGAATATTAAAATGATGGTTTGAACAGGCTCTGGTTCACAATAGCATGCTAGTTAGCTCACAAGGTGTCTCAAAGCTAACACTATTATTAAAAGCGTGAAATATTAAATAAACAGCCTATTAAAATAAAAATAAATTAAAGTAAAGACTACACAATTGTTTTTATAGGTTTACTTAAGTTTGTGGTGTTGTTTTACTATTTAATATGGCTCAAAATTAGCATTAGCATTAGCATTAGCATTGAGACAGAATATACAAAAATGATGGTTTGAACAGGCTCTGGGCACAATAGCACGCTAGCTAGCTCACATGGTGTCTCAAAGCTAATGCTAACTATGATTCAAATGTGAAATATAAAATAAACAACCTATTAAAATGAAAATGGATTAAAGTAAAGACTACATGATTGTTTTTATATGTGACTCTACAAAAACAAAACATATACAATTTAACAGGAAGTAGTGACGCTAACAGTGAGGATGCTGCTGCGCACAAAGTAATTTTATTTATGTATTTTTTTCATATCAGGGCTAAACATATTCAGTTTCTTTTTTCTTTGGCTGCACTTGAACACATGCTATATTAAAATTTGGACTAAACTAGAACGAAAGAATTCAACCTGGACCAAACCAAGTCTAAATCAGGATTCAACTGAGCTAAAACCTGAACCAAAACAAGAATAAGTGCGTGCACCATTAAAATACGGTCAATTTCCTGATGAACATTATTTGAGATGAAATGGCCAATTAAATGAACAACGGGAGAATAAACCGGTCGTCCTCAAATCCTCCTGGAAATAAAAGACGAGGCGTAATGTTCCAAATGAGACCAAGTCATTGAACTGTTCGTTACCTAATGTCAGGCGACTGGAGCGCGGTTGGTAGTGTGTTTGTCCACTGATCTGAAGGTTGCTGGTTCAAATCCTGCGTGGGTGAGTGGTTTCTTGATGTAAAGTGGAAAAGTACAATATATATCTATAAAAATGTGACCAATGTGCGTGAGAATAGATTAAATACACATCATATTGACTTGACGACCAGATCTGACAGTTCACTGAAATTACGTTTTCAAATTTCAAAAGAAAAAAAAACTCATCTGCAGCATCAAAACAGCAGTTTACAAAAACACCCATTATAATCACCAGTTTCACACGGAGGCTTTTATCCCGCCTCACACTGCGGCAATTTGAATAAAACACAAAAGATTTCAAAAATATTCTTGATTTGTCTTGAAATTATACGTCTGTAACTTCACAAAACCTTCCAGTATTTCATCGATTTACTGCAAATGCGTTTACTGCCGCAGCGAGTCACCGGTCAGTCTATGTTTTACCCTCACCTGTGGTCATGAGCGCCGGGTGAGGACTGAAAGGACAAGATGGCGGATACAAACGGTCGAAAAGAGCGACTCGGGCATCGGTTAAACGAAAAGGAACTGGGCTTTTGCTGTAGCTGGTCCCAGACTCTGGAACAGTCGTCCTCTGGGTGATACAACAGCACAATCTTTAAATATACTTAAATGTCCTATGAATAGACAGCGATTTTATGGTAAAAATTATGGTATAAATCATATTTTCTCTCTCAAATGTAGCTTTTCATTAATGAGCAGCCCATGTAATTTATTATCATTATTATGTGCCACCATTTTTTGTCTCCTGTTGGTAATAACAGCTTCTACCTTGTGTGTTTGTTTTTTCTTTTATTTACTTATTTATTTTTAATTTTTTTGTGTATTGATATGTGTAGATGCATGTGCTCGTGTGTATATATGTGTACAATGTGTATGCGCATATTTTATTTTATTTTATTATCTTTTTTTCCCTTTTCTTTCTCTTCTTTCGTTTTTTTATTTGTATTTTTATTAATATTTATATGTATGTATTGATTTTTTACTGTGAAAACCATGAAAATAAACAGTTAAATAAATACGTTTAAATCTTTGTTGAAAACTCATTTATTCGCACTGAGCGGGACACTTATATTTTATTGTTTTATACGTTTTGTTTTATAAAATTACTCTTTACATCGCTTTTGTACGACACTTTGTGCAGCTGTGGTCGTTTTTAAAAGTGCTTCATAAATAAATTTGACTTGACTTCTAGATGACTCCTGGACGTCTCTCTGGAGAGGCGTTCATGCCCCGGGGAAGACCGAGGACACGCTGGAGGGACTATGTGTCTCGGCTGGCCTGGGATCGCCTCAGGGTTCTACAGGAGGCGCTGGAGGAAGCGTCTAGGGTGTGGGAAGCCGGGCAGTCCCAGATAGGTGGAAGAAAATGGATGGATAGACACATTTACTGGAATATTGTATAAAGTAGTAGACGGTTTGCATTACCTACACTTATGGAAGTCAGGGATTGCGCTCTTAAGAACAGAAACTATTTTGACGAGTTTAGACGGAAAAACGCTTTGTAGAGAACGAATCGAAACCTGTAATCGCTCAACCCCGACATAGCAAAGACGAGGCGCACTTTGATGGATAAGAATAAGAAAATGGACCTGAAGCATGGCACAGCTTCAGGGTATGAGGTGTAATAAGTGTAATCGTTCACCCTGGATCCAAGACGTCAACCAAAGAAAGGATTTTGACATTTAACAAAAGGAGGGAGATGTGTGGGGGAAATGGGGTATTGAAGAGTTATCAGCGAATGTAAAGATAAAGGGACGGCTGGGTGCGTGGTCAGAGGGGTGAAACGGTGGAGGATGTTTCTAGAAGAGGAGGAGAAATGGGGACGGGAAGATGAAAAAGGTGAAAATACTCCAGATGGATCCTACCAATGATGCCAAATATAAGGCTAGCAAGGTGTTAAAGAACTACAGGTAAGCTTCAGTATCAATCCATGTGGGTCCATCAACTCTAAAGGCAGATGTTTCTAGAAAAGGAGAAGAAATGGGGACGGGGAGATATGATTGTACATGAAAATACTCCAGATGGATGCTACCAACGACTGAAGAAACGGCTTGGATGAGCAGCTAAACGTCTTCACTCCTACAACGATTTGTCCAGTTGACACATTTAAACTTCATCTTTTGCTACGGATCAGATCTGGACAACTGAGGGATCACACAGATACGCAACAACGATGCAAAATATAACGCTATCAAGGTGTTAAAGAACTACAGGTAAGCTTCAGTATCAATCCGTGTGGGTCCAACAACTCTAAGGCAGATGTTTTTAGAAAAGGAGAAGAAACTAGCTGCCCCATTTTTAATTCAACCTCTTTTACATATTTTTAATCCATCAATTCAAATGGAAGTGATACCAGAATTATGGAAAACAGCTCATGTTTTGTTTTTACGTAAAGGTGGGACAACGAAAAATGTTAATAATTTCCCGCCGATATCTAAGTTACCTGGTCTTGCCAGAGCTTTAGAAAAGTTAGTTTCAAATCAAGTTACAGTTTTTTTTTTTTTAATAATTGCTCAATTTAGAAGTTTTATCAATCAGGTTTGAGAAAAGGGCATAGTACTGTCACTGCAACCACAGATGTTTAAATGACATTTTCACAGCCCTTGATGACAGACAAGATTGTGTTTCTCTGTTTATTGATTTGACTAAAGCTTTTGGTTCAGTGGATCTTGTAATTCTCTTGAAGCGTCTGAAACAGGTTGGATTTAACTATGCTAAATATAATTGGTTGCAAAATTATCTTTAAAACTGAACCCAGGCAGTAGTAGTAGTAAATGTTCTAACTTTAAATAAAGGAGTGCCACAAGGGTCAATTTTGGGCCCACTACTTTTTACTATACACTGGTCACAATAACACATCCCATAGTCAAAAATAAAATCTGCTGCAAACACACAGAGAACTAGTTAAAAATGTTCTGCAGCCAGTTGGTCCCAGGTCGGCTGTTTAGTTCCAGGCCTCGAAAGTTTGCGTTACACCCCTGGTAAGCTCCGCCACTCTAAGAATTATCGTAATTATTGCAATCCAAACACATATATGGAGGTAATAAGATAAGATAAGCCTTTATTGTCTCGGATATTGGGGGCAAAATGAAAAGAAACAACATCCAAAATTTCATACAAGGTGCAGTCGTCAATATATTCAACTTAAAGACAGAAAAGACTCCACCCACACTGCACACAACTATTACACAGTCCGTTCTTTCGCTGGAGTCGCCACATCCAGTGTTTAAACATCTTTGAATTTGGAAACAATGAAATAGTTGATAAAAGATAGATGTGGACGATGGAAAAATATTTAAGAGATACTGTATATGGAACAAAGTGTTGAAAAAACCAGGGTCTTTCCATATGTTTAGAGTCCCAGGGTCTTAAATGGCTCATAATTAGACCTTCTCCTGATTCATTTGTATTAAAGGGGGCCCATGTGAGGTTTCTTTATCCCTGGCCCCCAAATATCTGTCGATGGGCCTCATAACTCATTCCTCCTTTCCCTCCTCAGAGTCTGGGTCTGTTTTGAGCGTTTTTTCTGCTTGATCCAGACGCTGTCAGTGGGAGGTCTTATCTCCAGTGCCAGTCATTTGCCTCAAGTCGATTCTGCAACTCTTCCTCATAAATAAATGTGTGTTTTCAGCTCTGCGTTGCCATCTGATATGTGCCAGTAACGAACCTCCATGTTTATTTTGGAGAATGTGCCAGGCTGTGTTTGTGCTTCAGCTACGCACTTTTATGATTTAAATTGTTTTATATTCATGTACTAGTGTTTGGTAGTCGTTAAACATTGTATTTTTTCACTTCCATTTGGTTTTCCAGAGCACACGGAGGATATTTTTGTAGATTTTGCATTTGTCCTGGTCCTTAAATGGTCTATATTACACAAAACTGACTCTTGTGAGCTTTAAGTCGTGTTATAATGTTGTTACCTCCTCAAAAACAGACCTGGAGTTGTGTTTTGTTTCATTCACACGTTCATTCACGTCTGTCTACATTTCCAAAGCTCAAAATGCTCTGTTCCACCTTGTGATGTCATCAAGTGGTTGTTTTCGAGTTAACAGCTCCTTTTACATTTAGTTCAGTAGAAATTGGTAATTCCAGATCTGAAATGATCCAAATGATTCTAGAAATGAAGGTGTGTGGAGTTTAAAAACACAGCGGAGCACTTCCTGTATCACCACATGATGACATCACAAGGTGGAACTGAGTGTTTTCAGTCTGAGAGAAGAACTCAGGCTAAATCTGCGGGGTTTGTTTGTGTGTTAAACATGTGTGAATGAAACAAAAAAACACAACTCCAGGTCTGTTTGTGATGAAGAAACAACATTATAACACAGATGATAAATAAAATGTATTTGTCGTGCGCTCAGCTCAAACTCACTGTACAGAGCGTTCGTCTGTCTCAGTTCTGTCGCTGGGAGGACTGGATTTGTCAGTGACAGCTGTCCTCATGAACGCCTGCAGAGAAACACCATGACACATCAACAATGAGCATCCACACAAAAAAAAAGAGGATTTGAAGAGCACGGCACTATTTACTCCAGTGACAGCGACGAGAGAGGGAAGAACCAGAGATGACAAGCCCCACTGTGGTGATAGTTCAGACAAACACACTGAATACTAACGATTCTGCAGAATATTTACTCAAAACACCTCTCAGTTTGACCCGTTTGACCCTGAACATTAGATTAGAACAGCACAGACAGACACACGTTTCCATTCATCTCGACGTTTTGAGTATCTCTTCAATCTCATGCTGGCAAATAAACGGGAAATATACAAACTAACGCAGTACGGACATGTTTTTCCACTACAGTACAGTGAACAAAACACAGCTCAGGTATTTTTTACTCCAGCGCGATTTTATCTCCAGAATAAACGTCCTTGATCTAAATATCTGTGTCAGTTTACAGTATGTGCTCTTCAGAATCAGAAGAGTTTTATTGTCATTGTCAGTGAACACAACTCACAAACTACTTTATTCGGTGATAAAGTGCAACATAAAACCCTGAAGAGTAATAATATATAAGTTAAAAAAGATAGTCTTAGATGTAGATGTATACAGCAACATCAGAACAAAAGTGCAAACACGGTGAAATTTAACGTTAGCTGCTTTGCTGTGGGTGTTTGGGATTATAATTTTGTATAAAGACATGAAAGCAGTGATGAATAAAGAAGAAGAACCTCAGATTCACAGTATATATTTGTATTTTCCATAAAAAACATGGTACTTTTCTTCCTGTGGACTCTATCTGCAAAGATGGAAAGAGATCGATCAAGGAATAAACTGGTTTCTTTATAAACTGCCTGGTCAAAAAAAAGAAAAGAAAAAAGTCGCCACCTGGATTTGACTAAGCAAATACGTTGGTGTTGCTGCAGTTGATCCGGTCTAGGTTCAGCAGAATGAGGTCAGCTGACACCTGAATAAACTGAATGACCAGGTTATTCCATCAATGGATTTTTGGGCATATTCCAAGATGACAATGCCAGGATTCATTGGGCTCAAATTGTGACAGAGTGGATCAGGAGCATGAGACGTCATTTTCACACATGGATTGTCCACCACAGAGTCCAGACCTTAACCCCATTGAGAATCTTTGGGATGAGCTGGAGAAGCTTTGTGCAGCATCAGACTCGACCAGCATCAATGCAACAAGTGAAGAATTAATGCAACACTGGATGGAAATAAATCTTGTGACGTTGCGGAAGCGAAATCGAAACGATGACACAGAGAATGATCAAAAGTAAAGACGGAACAACCAAATATTAGAGTGTGAGACCTTTTTTTTGGCCAGGCAGTGTAATATATACACAACGAGTCATGCAATGTTTTTTTTTCTACATTTTCAATCAATCAAACTTTAATTATAGAGCCTTTTACAACACTTAAGGTGATCAAAGTGCTTTCCAATAAAACCAACACAATATACGAACAGTCAAATTGTACTACGTGTTAAAAGCCAGTTTGAATAAATAAATAAATAAATAAGTTTTGAGCCAAAGTCTGTGACAGTTAATGCTCCATTTGTGCTGTGTGGATTTATATACAAACAGAAGACATCAGAAATATGAAGTATGATCTGGAATTATGTAGCAAAGATAAAAAGTTAATAAACTCCTAAATATTTTTCGACAAAGTGAAGTGTGGCTACTTTGAATATTCGAATATAACATAAAAACATGACTTATTTATAGCTTTCTTTGCTACATAATTCCATACATCCTGCTTCCTTCTGTGTGTATAAAAATGTAGAAAGTAGCAAAAATAAATAGAAAACACACTGAATTTGAGGGTGCGTCCAAACTTTTGACTCGTTGTGTTTGTATATTTGCGAGAAACTGTTACTCTGCTTTTAATCGTGTAGAAACAGCGATGAGGAGAAGGATCTGGGTGGAAAATTAATGCAACACTGGATGGAAATAAATGCTGTGATGCTGCAGAAGTGAAATCGAAACAATGACACAGAGAATGATCAAAAGTAAAGACGGAACAACCAAATATTAGAGCGTGTGAGCTTTTTTTTGTCCAGGGAGTGTATTTTCTGTACCAACTAAAGCCCAATTCTAATCACACTTCTCTAAATTGTGTTGCATGTAATAATAATTCTGTCTGTGTAACATTAATACCAAAAAATAAAACAGAAACATCAACAGCGCGTCGTCCTTTGCGCGAATTCGTTCCCGTCGTTTCACTTCTGAATCCGCTCCCTTCATCCGACTGAATCATAAACGAAACATTACAAACTGTATGAAGCCGTTACCTTCAGTCCGTCTACTGTAGAAGAACTTTATGTAACGTTCACGCTGATGCATCGACCCTTTGGCCTTGTCGCTACGGGCAACCACGAAACAAAAGCGGAGCGTGCTGCTGACTCCGTGCGCTGTCCGTCCACACCGCCCCGGGACAGGTGACATGTTGGATGTTATAATTATCTTTTGCACATCTGATGTCTGTACAAAAACACTAAAAGGCCAGAGCACTGTATCAGCGCTCAGCTTCAGGGAGCTTGTTATTTTAAAACTCATGGGACACAGACTTGGGTTTTACTGCGGGCTAACGGGACGATGCTACGCTAATGGTAAATGTCCTTGTGTGGCGTAACTATGCAGTACGACGCAGTAAAAGTGCTGCTGTTTCTCAATCAATCAAACTTTATTTCTATAGCACCTTCAAGAACCAGAGCCGACCAAAGTGCTGTACAACATTAAAAACAAGATAAAAAACAATAAACAATGAACACTGTTAACACTAAACATGTGTCATTCATCCACACCTATGTGCAATACTCAAGTCACTTTACGAAGATGTTTTAGGGTCTGTTTTTAGTCTATTTTTAAGTCTATTTTTTAAATTATGTTAAGCTATTTATCCATTATCTTGTTTTATTGCATGTACCATTTTCCTTCTGTTCTTTAACTGTGCGGTGCAACACTGGAATTGAAACTGTGGGACAAATAAACGCATATCTTATCTTAAACATCCTACAAATAGGTCAACAAAGCACATTACACCATTAAAATAAGGTGGTGTAATGTAAAATGTCCTGCGCTTGAGGACGTGCTGTGGTTCGTTCTTCTGTCACAAGGTGGAGTTTTAGGTTCATTCAAAAAGATTGTAATTTGGTGGTGTTTTGCGGTTAAAAAAAACAAAAAAACATTATATTTTTTGCTAAATAAACTAACTTAGAGAGATTCAAAAGGTAGAAGTTAGAAAAAAAAAACTTGGAGAGGTTAAAAATGATCGTTTACTCCCCTAATTTTATGGAGGATTAGCGTAATTACACGAACCAGCCTGTCTCTTACGCTGTGAATGTGAATTGAGATAATGAAGATAAAGAGCGCGGTGCAAACTTCAGGAGGTCATGCAGACAGATGTGCTCCGAGCGAAGGGAGTGAGAGACAAATCAAGCCAAAGTTCCAGGAGGACAGGGGAGTGTGGCCTGATGAATAATGCATCCTCAGCGCCGGCTCCTGTGCATCTGCAAGACGTCGAGCTCGATGGAAATCAGCGGAGAACCTGCTTCACATGCAGATGGTCTTAAAGTGCACGCGGGCCTCGTGTTTTTCTGTTTATTACGGTTTGGTGGGATCGTACCTGTCGTAAATATATGTCATAGTTTTATTGCAGTCGAGTGAGTTTAAGGGAGAAAAGATGAGAAGTGTGAAAATACAGGAAGTAGTGCATTATTTATGTCATCAACTCTAAAGAAGGCATTTTTCTGTCAGTTTAAACCCTCGTTTAACAAAATAAAGGTGTAGTTTTTGTCTTTTAATAATCATAAATTACTATTTCTACAAGTATTGACCCTTGTTAGCATCATAGACTGTATAAAAAAGTGGATTAAGTGAGTGGATTAGCGTTCGGCTTCAGTCAAATGAAGCTAATCGAGGCTAGCAGTTATAGCGGCGAATTCTGAGCTAAGTTGCATATTAGGAATTCCGACCGTGAGTATCATAGCAACCAAAGAGCCAATCCAGAGCGAGGCTGTTAAAGGTACGGTCCCTTTCCGTCTGCACCACCGCTGGTTTAGCAGGGAGCGGCCGCTTAGCAATGCTGTCAATCAAACCTGTTGCTAACGCTAGGGGAAGTGACCTCGTGGGAAAGAAGACGCCTGATTCGTCTGTTATTAATGTTCGTATCTTGACTTACGGACGCAATAGTGAAATAAAAACACCAGGATCATGTAGAGCGGGTTAATACGAACATTTAAGACCAAAATGATGAATCTGACAGCATCAATTTCAGAGGGAGGAGTGACAATTTTTCAAAGTACAGTTGTCCCTCGTTTATTGCGGGGGCTACGTTCTAAAAATAACCCGCAATAAGCCAAATCCGTGACGTCTCAGCTTTATTTTTTACAATTATTCTCTATGTTTTTTGCTGTAAAACCCCTCACCACACACTTTATACACTTCTCACACAGACGTTAACATTTTCTCACATTTCTCTCTCGTTTAAACACAAAGTTCAAATCTTCGTCGGCGCAGAACGTTTCATCGACATTGTGGGTTTTGTCAGGGAGAAAACAAATCGCAAACGTACAGCACTTCAGAGTCACACTGCGATCCAACATTTATGTAAATTTGTCTGAACACATTCTGTACTGTACAGGAGACACGGCACGGATCTGGATTTACCTACACGTTTGTCGTATCTGTTGCTCGTTACCAACCAGGAAGTGAAATTATAAACTTCACCAAAAACAGACGAGACAAAACGAGGTAAGATCCGTTCAGTAAATCTTAAATATAATTGAGTTAACCGTGTTTTCGTGAGACATGTTTTCTAATCTGTCAGACGCACTTTCCCTTCTCCTTTCAGTCTCGCAACAACAAAAAGACCACAGTTAATTTGGCTAATTATATTATTTTCCAGTCTGTGCACTTCATTGACAGCTCCACAATTATACTAATTAAAAGTAAAATTGCAAAAAAGTTGGTACATGGTAAAAAAATTATAAAAAAGTGCTTTCATATTTGTTTTTTTCCATAGCAGGTGCGTGTGGATCTGTGAGTTATCAGGGACGACCTTGGGTTAAGAAACGTGGGGTCGACGCAGTGGAGATATGACAGTGTGCTCCGAGCCTCAGCGTGTGTGTGTGTGTGTGTGTGTGTCTTGTGTGCGTTCGTGTCCCTGCACCACCCTCCAGCACGCCAATACCTAAGAATAACCCAAGTGTCAGGACTGGAACTGGCCACAGACACAACGATATGCCCTAGTGGATAATTCAAGAGCAGAGGAAACGGAGGGAGTAACTCTGAGGTCATTTTGATATAACCCAAAAATCCACAGCTGGGACTTTGGACGCGATGAAAATCCAATAAAGCGATGTGTAAATTTCAGTGTGAGGTCTCCAGAGCTTTGTCCGAGCGCTAATTGTACAGTAAATGACGGCAAAATAGGAACAAAGAACATGGCTGTTTATTTATCTGAAACAAAAGTGTGTTAAGAAGCGTGTTTTTATCGTCGGAGGAGTTTGTGGGGAGCAATGTTTTGGACTGGGTTTTGGACTTGGGACTGGTTTTGGACTCAAGAAGACGACCTATTGTGCTTTTGTCTGCTGTATAGTTAAAATCCATGACACCTGTGCATCTATATGTGATAATTTGCACGTTTTAAATCGCAATATTCATCTAAAACGACTTAACGTGGCGCCCAATGGGAGCTGATGTCGCCATAAACGTCGTCACAAAAAAAGACAGCTGCAGACCAGACGTTATCGAGCGAAATGACCGCGCGACGCTGCCGAATCCTGCGTGTATCACCGCACCGATAAAATTGCGTTGCAGCGGATCAGGGACGGTGAAAACGGGAGTTTATCTGCAACATGGCGTCTTGAAAATAAGCGATTACAGATCAAACATGCACGAATCACTCCAAAGAGGTTAAATGAGGAGGAAACAACTTAGGGCTGGATGATTTGGCTTGAAAAAATAAATAAATAAAATAGAATTGAATGAATGAATGAGTAAATAAATAAATAAACAGACTTTTTTTTCAATTGAACCCCCACATCCAACTAAAATGTTCTGCAAACTACAGAAAATCGTCGAAACAAAAAGATGTATAGTTTTTTTTAAATGAATACTGTAGTACAAGTGAACAACTAAAAGCAGCTGAAGAATGTGACGTTACTTCAACATTGTACTGAGAAGTCATGATATTTAACTTACTGCGATTGAGGGAACTCCATCTCTATTTTATGAATGAAATAAACAAACCATAACAGTGATGTGGTTACATTAAACTCGTGGCTGATGTGGGGAAAAAAAAACATGATTTACAGATTCTGGCCCTGAGCTCAACTCCTCTGCTTTTCTCCGGGACAAACTCAAAGAGAACATGACTCCGGCCCAACAGAACTCGAGCACGAATCACCCCTAAAGCGCGGGACGTTTGTGCAGCGACTTGGACCAGATGGGACTTGAGGTGGGCCAAAGCGCGGCTCATGAAGGCACACACACACACACACACACACACACACACGATTCATGTTCACGAGCCTGTGCGTTGTAGAAGATGAGGATAAGAGGAAAAAAGTGAATGAACTCCGCTCCAAACTCCCGGCTTAGCTTCAGTTTGACCGTGAGAGACACTGAAGCTGAAGCCTCGTCTTGTCCTCGCCGCTCCGCACTTTGTTTAAATCGACATATTCACAAAAGTCCGTATCACCGCAGGACTCACATCTGCCTCAACACAGAACTCTCCATATTCTTAATGCAAGAAAGTGAAGGAAATAAAATCTAATTCATTGATTTCATAGATTTTTTTGCCCAGCCCTGAAACAACTATAACATGGTAAAAAACTCTGAAAAGATGATTTTTGCAGAATGGGAGAAAACTGTATTAAACTTTTCAGGTGTTGACAGATTTTAAGTTTTAAAAAGTAAAATAATTAAGGTAAATGTGCAGCGTTGAGTCAGTGCATAAAGAGCCCAGTAGGAGACAGGGCAGGTGGTTCACATCAGCTCCTGGCACTGGCATTTCACAGCTTTTCCTCCGTTTATGAAAAGAACATTAATCTGTCCTTCCCGTCTGGAGGTCAGTGCCTTGCATAATATTAACCAGGTGCTCAGTAAAATCCCAAAAGTTGTTCTATACCTTTAGCTGATGCTGATACATTGTGCTGATGTTCTCATTATTCCGAATAGCGCTGGTGGAAAGAGATAAGACAAGGACAGGAAACACACAGGCCCAAAGCTCAGCGGGCTGTGCAGCTGCCTCTGCTCTGACTGCTGGGAAGGATAAGGCAAAATCTGTCACATCACCGATTCAGAAACATGTCCTCTGTGATGTTTGGTGAGAGCAGAGGTGCAGATACAGGTCAGTGTGAGACGAGGTCATTTCAGCTCAGCGTCTGCCCCGACGTTTGACCCGTAGACTTTACAAAGAAGTGGACTAAGCGTTTGTCTTCAGTCAGTCTATGAAAAAGTGGGTTGTCCGTCGCTGTCTGTTAGAAGAGAACAGCACTGCGTTAAGTTTATCTATAAGAGATTACTTCAAAAACTGCCAGAATACCTCACCTGTTTGTTAATTATTGATACCGGAACATTTAACACCAGATCACACGACTGTATAAGGCTAAAGACGAGCCAGAACTGAGACGGGAAAGAGGCTTTTGGCTGTTTTGCTTCACAAAAATGGAATATGCTCCAAGGAAAAGCAAAACTGGACACGTTGGTGACACAATTGCAATTTAATAATCTGATAACAAACTTTTATACACACACCTGCACTTGTTATTGATGTTTTATATGGACTTATTTGTTGTTTCTTGTTGTTTGTGTTGTATTTTAAACAAGGCACCCATGAAAAAGAGAGCCCAAGTGTCTCATTGGGTCCCCCTGTATAAATAAAGATAAATAAAAAATAAAATAAATAAATAAATGAGGCTCGTCGAGGTTAGCGGCGTGTTTGGAGTCGAGTTTCACATTTGGAATTCCGACCATGAGTGTCATAGCAACAAAAGAGCCAATCAGGAGCGAGGATGTTGAAGGTAACGCCCCTCCCCGCCAACACTGCTGGTTTTTAATAGGCAGCGGGGGCTTAGCAACGCTGTCAATCAAACCCGTTGCTAACGCTAGCCGGAGCGACCTAGAAAGGCACCTGTTAAGGCATTTGTCTGTTACTAATTTTCTTGAATCATGGACAAAACAATGGAAAGTGAACTGGAGCCAGAGTCGATGGATCCTGAAGTGCGCCCGTGATCACTTCCTGTTTATAACGCGATGGCTAGCAGGTTAGCTCTGTCCATTTATACACACGTACAGTCTATGGTTTGACTCCATAGACGAGGAGGCAAAAGCAGATGAGCTGGTGTAATAAACTCCTCACTGCAGTAGCTCCATTCTCCACAGGAATGTTCCAGACGTTGTAAATGTTTCTTTTAAAGTAGGGATAAGATTAGTTTCTTCACTGACCTTTTCCTCTGCTTCCCACCTTAAATAAATCTGTGCTAATAGTCCTGAAGAGTGTGGAGAGCTTTAAGGGGCAGTTCTCCAAATACAGGACGTGTTGCATAAATACTCAGCGATAGGGGATTTTTATACTTTCACATTTCAAAAGTGGAGTTTCTGCAGAGCTTTAGCAGTGTGATGTGATAAGGACTGTACGGGCTAATATTTGTTTTTTGCTCTTTCTTTTATTTGACAGAGCAGCTCAGAGGTTTGAGTGTTTCTCTCAGAGAGGATCATGGGTTTAGTGCAGTTTCTGCCAATGAGGTTCAGACTTTACACGTGTGAATTTGAGGCTGTAAAAACTTTGCTTTTTATGTAAATCTGTATTGTATTATGTAAAAAAATGCAAATGAGATTTTGTAGAATGTGATCAAAGACAAAGGCGAGTGATGCCCGTGTGTCAAAGATAAAGGAAAGATGCTGGAAGAGCAAATACATCAAAAACACATTTGAAATATGAAATGTGCTCTTGAAAATCTGAGAAAACATTACACACAGAATACACAGTACACACAGTACACACAGAATACTGCAGGATGTGCTCTGCTCATGTCCTTTTCTCTGTTTGATTCATGTGTCAGATCTTTTGTTGTTAGATTTTGGAGGCTCATAAATAGCTGCTTTTCTGTCATGTTTGTATTTCTATATTGAAACTAACCGAGTTTGGGCCAAAGTCCTTCACTATGAGAGAACAGTCCTGTAGAACGGAACAGACGAAGAAGAATCCACTGATCATGTGTCTAAATATGAGCTGTGTCAAGAGAAAGAACTGTGTGACCTGAAATGTTCCAAACGATGTGACCTGAGCCTGATCCAGAGACACACGTTTGAGTCAAAGGATCAAAACGAAACCGACTTTCAAAAACTGTGCAAAAACGACTGCAGAAAGTTTGTAAAAATAAACGGTCATCAGATTTAAAAACATGATTCAGACACTGGAGAACGCTGCACACTGTGGGACTCGTTGTGTGAGGGAGTCAGAGATCACTTCATAATCATAACTATTTTGGTGATAACTCTACAAATACACAGAGAACGACTAAATCAAAAGAAGCTGCTGTTCGTGAACTGCAAATAAAATAAATGCATAATGTTCAGTGCGTCCACCAAAACCAAAACACCAGATGAAGCAACACATCTCGACTTGTGCATCAGGGAATCACATCAGCAAGTACAAGAGTGAAGTGTAGACAATTTGAGCATTTTAACTTACACCACATGTGTCTAACTCAAGGCCCGGGGGCGAAATGCGGCCCGCCACGTCATTTTATGTGGCCCACGAGAAGGTAAATAAAAAGGTATGACTGTCATTTTAAAATAAGTCTATACTCCTTTAATGTTTGCATCGACCGTCAAGTGGCACTGAAAAATATTTGCAAATAATCATCACAAAATGTTCAAGAAGAGGAAGGAGGGCGGTTTCAAGAAAAGTGAAGTCGAATACAAGTTTGTGCTTTAAGGAGAAAAACCTGTATGTTTTTTGTGTTATGAGGCGAGGTCGGTACAATCTACGTCCATGTTTTGCCACCAAACACGGAGCTAAGTATGAAAAAGTTAGCCTTAAAAAACAACAACAAATTGTCCAATAATTAAAAGGCTGTAAATGGCTGTTTTTGAAGCAGACGAGCCCCGACCAGGTACACACAGTTACTCTACTTCGCTCTAGATTACGACTGGGGTCACCTGTTTCCGGGCAACCAAATAAATATTTACAACAATAAAACAGTGAATAATTAAGACTAAACATTGTTATTTACAGTGAACTCGTTAATAAAAGTGCAAATGCTATACAGTAAAATACAGTGTTAAAATGAGGTGCTGACAACATGATCATGAGCTGCACTTCTGGTTCCGTCAACTCTGGCTTCAATTCACTTTCTATTGAAAAACTGTGGCTCCTCTCTCTGTACCTGCTGCTGTCAGACTCGTTATTTTCGTCTTAAAATGTTCGTATTAACCCGCTCTACATGCTTCTGGGGTTTTATTCCGCTTTTTTGTCCGAAAACTCAACATTAATCACAGACAAATCAGGTGTCGTCTTTCCCCGAGATCGCTCCCGTTAGCGTTAGCAACAGGTTTGATTGACAGCGTTGCTAACCACCTGCACTTGCCATTGTAGCTTCAACAACCTCGCTCCGGATTGGCTCTTCGGTTGCTATGACACTCGTGAACTTTGCTCCAAATTCACCGCTAAAACTGCCTCGATGAGCTTCATTTGTCTGGACGTCACACTCCCTTAGTCCACTTCTTTCTACAGTTTATGGTTAAAGCTCACGATTCTCTGTTTCCGTGGAGATGTTGGACCAAGTCACGGGTCAGATCTGTGGAGAGGTTATCCCACTAACAGGACAAAACCAGAACGAAACGCCTGTAATTGAATAAACGCAGATGTTCTCCAAAGTCTGACGCAACATTGTGAAATTTTCAGATATACAAGTAACGTTTCCATGGAGAAGTTAACAAACCCTTCACCAGAAAAGTTACAGAATGCATCTTTACACTGGAGGAGCCTAAAGTCACGCCCACAGCTGGAGATCGACTGGCTGCAGTTCCTAGAAGAACGTTTGAAATCAACATGAAAAGGAGATGGAGTGGTACAGTGAGAATGCGATGATGGATTTAAGACGCGCTCGTGTTTCCGTCGATCGCTCAGACCGAGGGGACGAGGCGCAGCGGGACCGGCCCATTCATCAAGCGCACAGTGGACATCCAATCGAGCTCACAGCCTGCAGGACACGCAGCACAATGACCTGAGACTAGAGCCGAGTACAAATGTGGAGGCGAGGATAGTTCAGGGGGAAATGCTCAGGGAAGTACGGAAGCCCTGAGTGGCAAACGAAAAAAAAAAAAAAGACTCATCATTTGGGCTTCATTTTGTAAGCTCTATTTCTTTTTCTCTCAGGTTTGAGCTTGTAGGTAGTTTGTTTTTGTTGTTGTTTCTTTTTGGCTGTGGGCGGGTCTCATGAGTTTTATTTTCTTACTTTTTTTTTTGCACTGTTGTTGAAGCTGATAAAAAAAATAAATAAAAAATGGGAAACCAGTGTCCACATTCATCATTTGTATCCACAGTCTTGTCTTTTCTTTCTTTATTTGTCAGGGACCATGTATAAATTCATTAATCTAACAAAAGAAGAGATGATTTGTATCAGATTTAGCCACTGCATGAGTTTTATTATTTTGTTTTATCAGTGAATAGTAAGTGAAAAGCAGGATTCAGCGGCTTCACAATCACAGACTGTATAAGTTAGACCGACTGTAGTCGACCAAATTCAAATTCAATCAAACAAACTTTATTTTAAATATCTTTTCATACAAAATGCTTCACACTTCATTAAAAACAATCCCACATGTCCTTCTACCCAAACAACTCCCTACAACTGCCTTACCCCAATGTCGGCTGGTGAATTTATAGACTTCATAAAAAAATAAAATAAATAAAATTGCAAACTCAAACTCAACTTTTAAAATGGAGCAGAAATTATGTGCTATTTTAATTTAATTTAATGTATTTATTTGTTTTTTATTTATTCATTCATTTATTTATTTTTCTTTTATTTATGTATATTTATTTTTTTCATTTTTTTTCCCTTGTTCCTCAGGGCTTCCGTAGCAGCCAATAGAACTTCATCATTATAATTTGTAACAATACCTTCACAATACAATACACAAGTGGATCAATACACTCAAACTACTGCAGTACCACACAAACAAGTAATAAACTACAAATAAATACAAGAAGAAAACCACTCCATAGAGGCATTTAAATGTGCATATAAACAATGGAGCACATATTGTTCCTTCTGTGAGCTAAAACAAATAGAAATTGTGTGGAGACGTGTGTCAAACTGTGAGAAAACTAAAGAAGTAATTAGCAAAGGACAAAATACTGAGATGTAGACAGAGACAGACGAACAATAAAGTGCTACTCAAACACGTGAATGAAACAAACACGATGTTTTCGATGCAGTAATATTGTTAAAACACGTCTTAAAGCTTCACAAGACTCAATTTTGCGTAACTCAGCTGTAATTTTCTATAATTCTTTACTAAAATGATGCAAACCGTTATAACAGCACGTCCATGAACATTTCTCAAATTTGTCTTAAAAAACGAAGCCAATTTCCCTTAATTTAGTGCAAAATGGTCGAACTCCATTTTATCCCGTGATCCATGTTCCTCATTAGCGCTTTAAGAGTCTGGCGTATTTGTCTTTCCGCTTCAGACGACGCCATTAGCCCGAGTGTCATGTCAGCCATCTTTCACACTCTCCTCTGGACCAATTAAAGTGAAGTTTAGGGAGTCTCCTGCGTTAATATGAGAACACGACTGACAACTAAGAGTCTGTGGGCTGTGTGCTCCAGCCTCGAGAGCAGCCCTGAGTAAGTTAAGTGTTATTTCGATCCAGTTTTCCCCCGATATATCGCGGTTCACCTTTCGCAGATCCTCCTGGTGCAATTCTACATGCTTTTTTACAAAGTATGAACGTGCATTGTGTTTTTGTTTTTTTTTTATAAATCCTGTTTTAATTTAATATTGAAAGATTTAATGTTTGATTTATATACATAAGCTACATTTATTTTATCGCATCAAAGTTGACGTTAAAATATCTTAGAGCTGTTATTATTGAAGTTTTACGTAATTACGTGGAGCTGGAGGACGTGTCTGGGGTGAGGGAAGTCTCAGAGTCCCTGCTTAGACTGCCAGCCCCGGATAAGAGGAAGAAAACGGATGAATGGATGGATGTTACCGTCACTTTAAGAGCAACAGCACGCACGAGGAAAAGAGCACACGCCTGGGAAACGTGCTGAGCTGAGGCAGCGAGTAAAGACGGAAACAAATGTTTTTTCTTACCGTAGTTTTGTTTATTTTTGAGAATGACTTGGTTTGATTACTTCTGTGAAAAAGGATTTTGCGAAGCCGTGACTTAAAATTTTGTCACTTTCTTGTGCATTCTTGGCTCGGCCGTCTATTCCGGATGCCTCCTGGACGCCTATCTAGGGAGGTGTTCTGGGCACATCCCACCGGGAGGAGGCCCCGGGGAAGACCCAGGACACGCTGGAGGGACTATGTCTCTCAGCTGGCCTGGGAATGTCTTGGGATCCTCCTGGAAGAGCTGGAGGAAGTGCGTGTGGAGAGGGAAGTCTGGGCCTTCCTGCTGAAACTACCACCTCCACGACCCGGCCCCGGATAAAACGGAGGAATATGGATGGACGGATGGAACTCTCTTGATACAACGGAGTCCAGTGGAAGTTATTTTCTCTTTAATAAAAACACACGAGTAACACCAACAGACAACACAAAGTCAGGCCTCATAAATTAAATAAACGTTGGATCGACATGAGGGCGAAGCGGCGCCAGGACGAAGACGCGCGGCCAGAGGAACTGTGAAATACACGTGAGCCACTATTAATTAAACAAGAGATAAATGTGACAAAATGTTAATGCCTGTGTGAGAAAAGTGTATAAAGTGTGTGGTGAGGGGTTTTACAGCTGCAAACGTATAGAATTTTGCCTACTGTGGGTTATTTTTGGAACGTAACCCCCTCGCGACGGTCATTTTCAACAGTTTATCACCTATAATGACGGACGTTTCTTCATAAAAATCGCTCTAGTACAAAGTTCGCAGAGCGCTTGCGGAAATAGAATGACTTTGTAAAGTTATTACAAAGAACATCTCCTAATTTTACTCCTTAATCCCTTCAAAACTCGGAGCCCCCGGAGTCAACTCATCAGCGAGCGTGGTCGTGCTGTTCGCCGTGTTTTCACATCTCAAACTCGCGTAAGAGGAAGTGTCTGAAGTCGGGAGATGGGATCTGCGTTCGCCGCCTTGATGACGAGCCTTGGGTGGCTAACGCGGCGTGTGATTTAGCACCTTCGTTTTATTGTATCATCAAAGTGTGCTGCCAACAGGAATACAAGGGCTTATGTGGTCCATTAAAGGATTAATACATTATCATAAAGCGTCTATGCCAATGTAAAAAAACAGGCCTCTGAAATGTTAAACTTAGTACAAGAACAGATTAAAAAAAACGCAGGTGGAGAGGAATAAATGGTTTAAAGTTTATTTAGAGACAGGAGTGGCGGGAGATGAGTGGAGGCAGGTCCCGGAAGAACAAAAAATCAGGTATGTGCAGTTGTCCCTCGCTAAATCACGGTTCATCTTTTACGATCTCGCTGTTTCGCGGATGTTTTTGAAGTGCAATTTAGCTTTTTTTTTACCGTGAAGACAAAATAAATAATAAATAAATAAGGACGAATATTAAACATAACGACAGCTACACTAATATACGAGTGTAAGAGATAATTCCGCTCACGTTTGGTCAATTACACAGAGATTAAACCCAAATGAACAGGACCGTGCCAGAAAGTCCGTGGCAGAGCTGGTCCTTAGTCACCGATGATACTCAGGTGTGGTGGGCGGAGCTGGAGGTGGAGCCTGCAGGTGAGCGGGAAAACACGGGACAGTGGAATGAACTCACACAGTTTTGTTTTGTTACTTAAATTCACACTTTGTAACTTTTCCGGTAGAGCGTCTGCCGCCTGCTCGACTCTGTGCAGGTCTACATTTCTTCAGCGTGGCGTTAAAATTAACTATCACCATGGAAACGAGCAGGCCACACGACCAGGCCAAGTTACAGGTCAGAACTGTGGAGAAGTGGGCTCGCTCAGAGTAAGAACGCCCGTGTTTGTGGAAGTTTTGACAAATAAAAAGATGTGTTTGTTTAATGCCATACTGTGGAACATCCCAGGTAAAGCAATGACGAGAAAAGTTACACAGTGCACCTTTATGTAAGAGTACAGATACCGGAGCAAAAAAATACTAAAGTAAAAGTTTAAAAGTATTTAAGTACCCGTTTAAAAATGTATTTAAAGAGTAAAAACTTAAAGTATTTTGCGCAGATTTTGCTTCAAATGTAGTGATTTTTTTCCAGCTGTTTTTATTCATATATTTTTGTTTTGTTTAAATTATAAACGTGTTAAAAATAAACCTTCAGCCTCTTCAGCAGGTCTCAAACTATAATAAAAAATACTTTTACTTTTCAGTCCTGTTCAAAAACGTAGCGGAGCAGAAAGTACAGATACTGCTCTCAAATGTAGTGAAGTAAAAGTAAAAAGTACAGTATTTTACCACTTCCTTCACTTATATCACACCAATTTAACCATTTACCAGTAAATCCCAAACAGACGCACTTTAATCATGAAGAAAAACAGTGAAATATCTTTACTTTGCTGAGTTCAGGAACATGGTGAGCTTCTTAAAGGTTCCTGATGCCTCTGTAGATGTTTGCAGAGACTGATGTTCTGAGGAAAAAAAGTCCATTTCCCGAGACAATCGACCAATTTACCTCAATTTTCACGTTTAATTTCTCGTCCGCTTGCAAGAAACCGCTAAAACGCTTGAATTTAAAGGTCCTGTATGACGCAAAACGGACTCTTGAGAGCGTTACCTCCTCAAAAACAGACCTGGAGTTGTGTTTTTGCGTGACTTTTTTTATTATCAAATCCATCTCCAGAGCTCAAAACGGGCCCTTTCACAGAACAGGATTTCAAACCAAACGGTGACTTTCCATTCGCTCAAATCTTGACCTGTCCTGAGATCTATAAAAACTCCTTAAACCGGTTTTCACGTGGAAACACTCAACAGCTCGTCCTTTGTATCTCTGACCCGCGCACACTTGACCGCGCTCTTTCTCTGCGTCGTCGACATTAGTTTGGAGCGGCCGGTGTCGGTGTTGGATTAAAACAGAGGTGCTGCACTAACTCTGTATTGATCTGCAGCGCTCGACTCGCACTAGTTACTCAAACTTTTGATTACTTTGGGCGGTCGGACTTTTTCACCGGGTCGGACTTTATGCCGTCAAGGTTAAAGCCGAGCGATTATGCAAACTGGACTTTTCACAGTTTTTAAACAGGTTTCAGTTGTTTTGCTTTTACTCGTTTACTCTCTCCGAGTTGGTTTTGGATTTTGTGATTCATGTTTGAGTGATTTGTGCTCGTTTATTTTACTGCCACATGAACCAGAACTAAACCAGGACTAAACCAGGACTAGACCAGGACTAAACCAGGACTAGACCAGGACTAAACCAGGACTAGACCAGGACTAAACCAGGACTAAAGAAGGACTAAACAAGGACTAAACCTGGACTAGACAGAACTAAACCAGGACTAGACCAGGACTAAAACAGAACTAAACCAGGACTAGACCAGGACTAAAACAGAACTAAACCAGGACTAAACCAGAACTAAACCAGGACTAGACCAGGACTAAACCAGGACTAGACCAGGACTAAACCAGGACTAAAGAAGGACTAAACAAGGACTAAACCTGGACTAGACAGAACTAAACCAGGACTAGACCAGGACTAAAACAGAACTAAACCAGGACTAGACCAGGACTAAAACAGAACTAAACCAGGACTAGACCAGGACTAAAACAGAACTAAACCAGGACTAGACCAGGACTAAAATGGGACTGAACCAGGACTAAAACAGGACTAAAACAGGACTAAACCAGGACTAGACCAGGACTAGACCAGGACTAGACCAGGACTAGACCAGGACTAGACCAGGACTAAACCAGGACTAGACGAGGATTAATCCAGGATTAAACCAGGACTAAACCAGGACTAGACCAGGACTAGACCAGGACTAAAGAAGGACTAAAGAAGGACTAAGGCAGGACTAAAGAAGGACTAAGGCAGGACTAGCCCAGGACTAAACCAGGACTAAAACAGACCTAAACCAGGACTAGACCAGGACTAAACCAGGACTAAACCAGGACTAAACCAGGACTAAACCAGGACTAAACCAGGACGCCATTTTGCAGATCAATTCCTTTTTTCACTCCCACCTGTCGTTTTACATGAATATTTTGATTTAACGTGTCCAAATTAAAACATAATGATCCACGGGTGTCAGAGATTATGGCTATAGAGCGACACGAGTCTGATTTAAGGTGAAAAAAGATAAATAAACTGCAAATAATCTGTTCAAGTCCAGTGGGTAAAAGCGTCGTATTCACTGTTGTCTTTAAAGAACAGTTTCAGTAGATTTGGACGGTACAATAATAATAATAACACACATTTTTGGGACAATAGATGTGATTATAGTAATTATTATTTGCTTTATGTGCTTTTTTTCACGTTTGACAGCTTCAGTTCAATGTGAATGTCGCTGGCGAGTTGCATTTTTGCAGCACGAAAAACAAAAAAACAAAGAAAAAAAAAGCTTGGTTTAAAAATCGTTTCTGACAAAAGACAAAAACAAATCAGTGGAGTAAAACAAAAGACAAACAAACTTTTTTTTGTTGTTTTTTTAAAAGCACAAAAGCACCAAACCACGAGCTGAGATTAAAAAAACAACTTTCAGAGAGAAGCTTTTTCATACAGAATATTTTAAAACAGCCATGATTTTATTTCTAAATCTCTAAAACGTAAAAAAAGACTAAATGTGCCTGATATTGAGCCCGGTCCAAATGTGAGACTCGGAGCGAGTGATTTGAGTTTTGAAGTAAAAGGAGAGAAATGAGGTCTGTGTTTTCATGTGTGTCTCCAGAGCGGAGAGAGAAGAGGAAGAGGCTGATTTATGACGGAGGAAAAATCCCATTCAGCCGCGAATTTGACATCTGAGTGAGAGAAGAATGTGAGGAGTGAGCGGAGGAGAGGAGAGAGGGAAGAAGAGGGGAGAGGAGAGAGGGAAGAAGAGGAGAGAGGGAAGAATGTGAGGAGTGAGCGGCGGAGAGGGGAGAGGGAAGGAGAGGGGAGAGAAGTGTAGAGAGCGAAGAATTGGAGAGAGGAGAGAAATGGAGAAAGAGAGCTGGAGACAGGAAAGAAGTTGAGGAAGAAGAGACCTGGAGAGAGGAAGAACTGAAGAAAGAGAGCTGGAGAGGAGAGAATTAGAGAGAGGAGAGAGCTGGAGAGGAGAGAGCTGGAGAGAGGAGAGAGCTGGAGAGAGGGGAGAGCTGGAGAGAGGAGAGAGCTGGAGAGAGGGGAGAGCTGGAGAGAGGGGAGAGCTGGAGAGAGGGGAGAGCTGGAGAGAGGAGAGAGGAGAGAGCTGGAGAGAGGAGAGAATTAGAGAGAGGAGAGAGCTGGAGAGGAGAGAGCTGGAGAGAGGAGAGAGCTGGAGAGAGGGGAGAGCTGGAGAGAGGGGAGAGCTGGAGAGAGTAGAGAGCTGGAGAGAGGGGAGAGCTGGAGAGAGGAGAGAGGAGAGAGCTGGAGAGAGGAGAGAGGAGAGAGCTGGAGAGAGGAGAGAGCTGGAGAAAGAGAGCTGGAGACAGGAAAGAAGTTGAGGAAGAAGAGACCTGGAGAGAGGAAGAACTGAAGAAAGAGAGCTGGAGAGGAGAGAATTAGAGAGAGGAGAGAGCTGGAGAGGAGAGAGCTGGAGAGAGGGGAGAGCTGGAGAGAGGGGAGAGCTGGAGAGAGTAGAGAGCTGGAGAGAGGAGAGAGCTGGAGAGAGGAGAGAGTAGAGAGCTGGAGAGAATTAGAGAGAGGAGAGAGCTGGAGAGGAGAGAGCTGGAGAGAGGAGAGAGCTGGAGAGAGGAGAGAGCTGGAGAGAGGAGAGAGGAGAGAGCTGGAGAGAGGAGAGAGCTGGAGAGAGGAGAGAGAGGAGAGAGGAGAGAGAGGAGAGAGGAGAGAGCTGGAGAGAGGAGAGAGCTGGAGAGAGGGGAGAGCTGGAGAGAGGGGAGAGCTGGAGAGAGTAGAGAGCTGGAGAGAGTAGAGAGCTGGAGAGAGGAGAGAGCTGGAGAGAGGAGAGAGCTGGAGAGAGGAGAGAGGAGAGAGCTGGAGAGAGGAGAGAGCTGGAGAGAGGAGAGAGCTGGAGAGAGGAGAGAGCTGGAGAGAGGAGAGAGCTGGAGAGAGGAGAGAGGAGAGAGCTGGAGAGAGGAGAGAGCTGGAGAGAGGAGAGAGAGGAGAGAGGAGAGAGAGGAGAGAGGAGAGAGAGGAGAGAGGAGAGAGCTGGAGAGAGGAGAGAGCTGGAGAGAGGAGAGAGCTGGAGAGAGGAGAGAGAGGAGAGAGGGGAGAGCTGGAGAGAGGAGAGAGCTGGAGGACATATATTGTACTTTCTCCTGCTGTTCGATTCTGTGCAGTGATTTAAATGGACAATGATCATTTTGTCCCTGAAGTGTTTCATTTTATTAACAAATGATAAACGACGGTGTTTCACAGGTTTAAATCAGAACTATTCTGAAAAATGGACTTTTCACGGCTTTTAACGTCTTAAAGTTGTTTATTTGTATTTTCATACAAATGAATAAAAATCAGCTGCTCTCTTGTGTGATGTGCAGTTACCCACAGGGGGCGCTGTCTCTTTGTTGTGACGTTTAGGGCCACGTCGGCTCCACTGGGCAGTTTTCTAATGCAGAGGTCATTGTTTCTTTTCTTAATTGTTTTAGATGAATATTGTGATTTACAATGTGCAAATTATTAGATTTTTTGTATAAATTGTCTTAGATTATAACTATAGAGCGACACAAGCACAGTAGGGCTTTTTTTTTTTGTTTTTTTTTTTGTTTCTTTTTACATTTTCCTTATTTGCAAAACCTACACAGATTTGATGCAAAAAGTCCAGGTCCTAAACAGCTGTTAGGGATCAGGTGCTCCTGTTCAATGTTCAGCTCTCGCTCCACACTCTGCTCACTCTTCAGTTCTTGTCTATTTTCCATGTGAAAAAGTCCAGTCTCCAGACGTGTCCCGAGTCGTGTCCCTGGGTTCATGTCCTTGTCCTGAAGGTCGTGTGCTGTTTCCATTCTTCAGCAGTGTCCCACTGCTGCATCAGCATCAACACTGCAGCCGAAGCACAAATCAGACTCATATGAAGGAGATGAACACAACACTGTGACGTTTTATCACAATGAGACTAAACACAGCAAACAGCGTCTCAAGTGACCAGAGGACAACAGCTGTTTGGCTTTTGATGGAAAAATGAATATTGTGTCCTTGTTTACGTCGACCTGGCCTCGCCAAAGCACAAACACCTGTAGTCTGGGGCTGGTATTATCTCGCAGTATTCCACGGGCTGTGATTGACAGACGACAACAGCCTGCGCCGTAAACACCTGGTACATTGTAGTGGTGCTCACTATGAAAGAGTCGATGCTCTGGGGTCGGGGCTGTGGACGGGATGTTCTGGACGACCTGATGGTGGCCGAAGCTGGAGCCACGCCCTTCCTGTTGGTCCACAAACTGGTCGCTCCAAACACAGAAACATGGGACTTGCTTTTAGTATTGTAGCCTATTTATTCTTTTAATATTTTACTTTTTCAGCTAGTTTTATTCAGAGGATTTTCTTATTTAAACCTTATTTTATTGTAATAACTTCGCCGCTTTTATCGTTACACCACTATGCTCTCCCAACATTTGTTTTTTCTTGCATCATTTTAAACTTCTCCTGGCCACATGTGATCTGCAGATTTCTCCATAAACTCCAGCCTGTGACATAGCGCCCCCTGTGCCCGACGTCTTTTTACACAAACCAGGAGTAAACTGCTTTCACTTGTTTGCCGTAAATAACATGTTTGACACCAGGACCAGGTGTAAACACTGAGCACATCGTCACATATTTGAGCTTCAGAGCAAAGTCGTTAACACAAACCTCACATTGCAGAGTGGCATATCTGTTTTTCATTACAGAAAATTGTTTTGCGATGCTGAATGTCAATTACTCCATGTTTTGGCTGATCTCAAACGCTCCGTGGCTGCTGCACCTGCCTCTTTCAGACGCCGTGCTCTGATGAGTGCTGCAGGCCGTGACATTTTGATGAGGCTGTGGCTGGAGTGTGTTTCACAGACAAACTGACTATTCATCACACCTGCCAAAGATGAAATTTGTCTCTTTTCACTTTCTGCTAAATGTGTAAAAGTCTATTTTCTGAATCACCCTGGCTGTTTTTGAATTTTTTTGTTTGCGGCGTTGTCGGAGGCAGTTACGAGTTTGTGCGCTAACCCAAACAATGACTGATCTCATCTCCCGCTGCTGACAGTAAACAGCCATGCTAACGCTAGGGGCTATAGATCTAAGCTTACACACAGAGGTCAAAGTGTCAAAGTGTCACTGCAAGGTCATGTTTGTCATTTGGAGCGACTTCAGACACTTGTTGGAGTTGGTTTTCCTCTCCTGGACTCATCACCCGTTTATTTGTTTCTTGATTTGATTTGTTTCTTATTAATGTTTATATCTTGATTTACAGACGCAATAGCGAAATAAAAACACCAGGATCATGTAGAGGGTTAATACGAACATTTAAGACCAAAATGATGAGTCTGACAGCAACAGTTTGTCAGTGCAAAGTGAATTAAAGTCGCTCGAGCCGGAAGCGCGCCCATGATCACTTCCTGTTTGGAATGGGGCAGCTAGCGGGTTAGCAATGTCCATTTATATACACGGGAATCCTGTCAGACTCAAGTACTTAGGCTGCATGGGGCTGCTCAACATTTATTTTATTATGTGATGTTATTTGATTAGATTTTTTTTAATTTTATTTAATTTTATTTAATTTTATTAATTTTATTTTATTTTATTCTTATTTTTTATTTGATTGTATTATTTTTTTATTTTTTTATTCTATTTTTATTTTTTATATTTTATTTTTATTTTTAATTGTATTTTTATTTGTTTATTTTATTTATTTGTATTTTTTTATTTAATTTTATTCATTTATTTATTTAATTTTATTCATTTATTTATTAATTAATTTGGGACAATGCATGCGTGGTGGAAATCTGGAACTGTTCCTCTGTGTTTTTAAAGTCTCTGCATTTATTCTGATCTGAACCAACTGAAATAATAAATGCAGAGACACAGTTTGAAAGAGTAAGATTTTCTTCATTTGGACCAGTTCAATCTTTTCATTAGACGCCGCCCTGCCCCAGTATTTAAAGATTTTGCAGCCAAACGGTATTTATTATCTTTTTTCGCCATTTTGCTTTTACTTTATTTAGCACTTGGGGTTTCTTTCATGTGTGCCTTGTTCAAAATATAATACAAAATAAAACAAATAAGCACACAAGGCCACACAAAACATTAAAAACAGGAGCAGGAGTGAGTATAAATGTTCTTCACCACATTATTAAATTGCGATTGTGGCACCAAACCATCCAGTTTTGCTTTTCTTCCAAGTTTATTCCAATTTTGTGAAGCGAAACAGCTAAAAGCCCTTTTTTTCCCCCACCCATTCCAGTTCTGGTACGACTCGTCCCCGTGCAGTCATGTGATCTGGTATTAAATGTTCCGGTATCAACGCCTAAACGAGCAGGTGAGTCTATGATGTAGTCGTCCCTTATAGATCAATTTCACACAGGGCTGTTCTCTTATAACCCGCTTTTCCATAGAGAACACAGTGATGAGTTTCAAATCCATCACATTTTATGAAGCGAAAGAAGTGAAAAAGTGAATCCAGCGGTTTCAAAGTCGAGGCTGAAGTCTGCGAGTAGAGCACAGCCTCATAATCCAGTACGAAGAACGAAGGCTGCGTGCACCATTTCATCTGTAATTTATCGGGATACAACATTTGCTTCTGTAATAAAGTGGTAATTTTGATTTTAATCTGCTGCATAATTCCGAGATTTGTTTTTTAATAGACTCATTGTCATCAGGTAAAGCTAAGACGTTTATAAGTGTTGACTCTTTCGATCGATGTGCCATTTAGCGCAATCGTTTTTGAACCACGGACCGGAATAATGTAGGTTTTATTTTCACGGACCGGCCTTCTACGCGTGGCAAAAATGCGTTAACTATACGCTGAATCAGTTCTTCTTTCCTTCTTGCTCATGTTTGTTTCTTTCAAAAAACTCTAAATCTTATCTTTTAATCCCAGGTGCTTATTCTCCATGTACTGAAGCAGTTTTGAAGGTTTCACTGCCTCATTTGCTTTTCCCACATATTACGCAGAGCTGACTCGGCGCGTGAGAGTCACTTGTAACGACAATCCCATATTTTAAGTAGGACTCCTTACATTGTCTGTTAAATTGATCTTTCTTTTTCTTGGAGGTTGTAGTCTCTTCTGGCTCCTCAGTCGGTCTTTTCACCTTTGCAAAAAAACTCCCCAAAGACTTTTGTTTTGGCTCATTTTCACTCTACGCTCTACTTTCGTGCGTCGTGTCCGATGCGTTTTACGTGATACGTCGTCGCGGAGACAAGAGGAGATTCAGCACAGATAGAATAAACTCGCCGTTATATCAAATGGATTTCTGTGGCGATTTCCCATCAGGATTTTCATTATATATCTACGGATGGGCGAAAGTTATGTCGAAGAAGATGCAGTTTGTGATAAATTAGTTTAAATTGTTTTTGTGCGGCCCGGTAGCAAATGCGTAAGTGTATTAAGACTTGTAGCTTGGATGTTACTGAAGTGTTTATTAGAAAAGAAAAGAAAAAACATACTGATTTTTAGTTGCATTCAATGACAATTTAAGATTTTTAAGGGGATTTTGTACTTCATTAAACTCTTGCTGCAGGTTTAAAAGTGGCTGATCTGCAGAGGGAGCATCTGCAAAATAAAAAAATTAAAAAAATTAAAATGTATAAGGCTTTCTCTTAAATTACTACCAATGGGATTAATAAATATACTAAAAAGTAGCGGCCCCAAAACTGAGCCTTGTGGCACTCCTTTACTTATAGTTTGAACTTTTACTACTACTACTGGCTGGGTTCAGTTTTAAAGATAATTTTGGACCCAATTATATTTAGCATTGTTAAATCTAATCTGCTTCAGACGCTTCAAGAGAATTACAAGATCCACTGAACCAAAAGCTTGAGTCAAATCAATAAACAGAGAAACACAATCTTGTCTGTCATCAAGGGCTGTGAAAATGTCATTTAAAAACTTTTGTGGTTGCCGTGACAGTACTATGCCCTTTTCTGAAACCTGATTGATAAGACTTCAAAATGGAGCAAATCAGAATGACATTAAAGACGCTGGATTCTTCTTAGGTTTGTTTATATGAGCAGAGTCCTGGTTTAGTCCCGGTCAGAGTCCTCAGAATACTCTATTTTGAATACTGTGAATACTTTTACACCGAGTTGCATTATATTATAGCGTAAAAACATGACATATAATTCCAAAAAGTTTTATTTTTGTTGCTCTGTTTGTTATGAACTGATTTTTGTATAATTAAAGATATAAAAATCACACAAGTGCATTGCCAGAGCTGTGTTTTCATTTTTTCCTCACTATTATTGTGCAGTTCAAAGCTGAAACTGCCCGATCGAGTACCTCCAAGTTTTCCTTTAATTTTAAAAACATCCAGAATACGTCTTTATACATCTATACAGTTACTTTATCCCACAGCTAACAACAACTAGCGCGCTAACCATGATCTGTGTAAAGAAGTGGACTAAGGGAGTGTGACGTTACCCGTAGCTGTATCTTGATTTACAGACGCAAAAGCGAAATAAAAACCCCAGGATCATGTAGAGCGGGTTAATACGAACGTTTAAGACCAAAACGACGAGTCTGACGGCAGCAGTTACGCAGAGAGGAGCGACAGGTTTTGAATAGAAAGTGAACTGGTGAGGCTTTTATTTATTCAACATAAGTGACATTATAATAATTGTGACAGACCTGCTCTAGACTCAGTGTGGATTATGAGTCAAGTGTCTCTATTTTTAACCAATTTGATACCTGTTAACAATAAAGAAGGGAATATATTGTCATTTGTTTAGCCAAATTAAGAAAAAATTATTTTATTGTGATAATCAAAACCACAGATTAAATGTTCACTTTTTCATATTTATAATCTGTGTATAGTTCATTTTGTTTTTGAAAGGTGAAAGCCAGTTGCAATAAAAAGTAAAAAAAATAATTAAATAGCTCATGTGCATTTAATATTAATGCTTCAAAGAATGATCAGAGTGAATGTTCGGCCCCCGCAGCTTTTCACCTCACCGAATCTGGCCCTCATTGCAAAAAGTTTGGACACCCCTGATCTACACCAAACTTATTTTTACTAAACATCAACCTGTCCAGGGACGACAGGTGGAAATTTGTACTTTAGCTATAACCCGGCACCAAACATCTTTCCTGTTTTTTAAGGTCTTGTGTTGTTGTTGTTGTGCACTGTCCCTGTTCAAATAAAAGTACACCACACCATACTTCCTGGTCTCATTTTGACTCCAAGAGCTGCTTTTACCCCGGGATACTTGAACTCCTCCACTTGAAGAGGGAACTGAGTCTAAAGGCGAAGCTTTCGATTTAACGGTCAATCTACGTTCCTACCCTCAGCTATGTTCATGCGCTCTGGGTAATGACCGAAAGGACAAGATCGCGGATACAAGCGGCCGAAATGAGCTTCCTCCGCGGGGTGGCCGGACTGGACGCTCCCTTAGAGACAGGGTGAGGAGCTCGGAGTAGAACCACTGCTCCTACACGTCGAGAGGAGTCAGCTGAGTTGTTTCGTACGTCTGTTCAGGACACTTACCTTGGGAGGAGGCCCCGGGGAAGATTCAGGACATGCTGGACTGACTATGCCTCTGGGCTGGCCTGGGAACGCCTTGGGGTCCCACCGTAGCAGCTGGAGGACGTGTCTGGGGTGAGGGAAGTCCGGGAGTCCCCGCTTAGGCTGCTGCCCCCTGGATAAGAGGAAGAAAACGGACGGATGGAGCTGCTTTTACAATATGCTGAAGCAAAAACACTTATCAAACAGAATACAGCCCTTTTAATTAACTTTTTGAGATTTTGCACTAGAGAAATATTATAATGGCCTGTAGATTCAGTTTTGGTTTGAGGCAGAAATTTGCTGTTTAATGTTTTCTTTTAATTAAGACTTACACATCTCCACTCCGCCTGCGCTCCTCGTGGTGAATGCGTTGGATTTAATTACCTCCTCTGTATTTCACGGCTCCTCCACCAAAAACCGCCGCCCGAACCCTTGAACCCCGTCCACGCGAGAGACGCTCCAAACCTGGACGTGGGATCTGGGTTTCTGTCTCCGCACACACACACAAAGCTCCGGTCTCCAGAGGGGGGCTGTTGGTTGGCAGGCGATCCCAGTTGTCGTCACTGTTCCTGGGGTTGCCTGAGGGACAATCTGGCTTTCCTGGAAGATGCTCGACTGGAGGCACATCAGAGCTGGCGCGAAAGAAACGAGAACATGGCATGAGTTTGAGAGCAGACAGGGCCAAATTAGCAAGAGATGAACAATGAAACAGGAGACGGTTTGGAGCGAGTTAGCGGGAAGGAGCGCGCAAATGTCGGCTAATGCTATTATGTCTGAAAAGTGATGTTAATGGAAAAACTGTCGGAAAGTATGATGGAAAAAGTAGGGAGCACTTTGTTATAGCTGCAACTTAATTAGACTCAATAATGAACAAAGACTTAATTCATAATGGAAAAGAAAAACTGTTTATTAAAAATGATTCAGACTCATGATCAAGGTTGAGGTAAGATTCAAATCCCGCTCTCGACATAAACATCGTTCGTTGAGTGGTCAGATCCATTGACCCACAAGTTGGCGGTGCGATTTTAGCTTCCACAGATTAATGTTGTTTTTTGTTGTTGTGTCCTTGGGCAAGACACTTAACCCCCCTTTACAAGTCTCAATCTTTTTTGCTTTTAATAGAATATCTGTTCATTATTAACAGTGATGGGAAGAATACTTTGAAAATGAGGGTTAAGACAGCTGCACTAAACCAGGACTAAACCGGGACTGAACCAGGACTAAACCAGGACTAAACCAGAACTAAACCAGGACTAAACCGGGACTGAACCAGGACTGAACCGGGACTAAACCAGGACTAAACCGGAACTGAACCAGGACTGAACCAGGACTAAACCAGGACTAAACCAGGACTAAACCGGGGCTGAACCGGGACTGAACCGGGACTGAACCGGGACTGAACCGGGACTGAACCAGGAATAAATCAGGAATAAATCAGGAATAAATCAGGACTAAACGGGACTAAACAGGACTAAACCAGGACTAAACCGGGACTGAACCAGGACTAAAGCAGGACTAAGCTAGGACTGAACAGGACTAAACCAGGACTAAACCAGGACTGAACTGGGTCTAAACCGGGACTGAACCAGGACTGAACCAGGACTGAATTAGCACTAAATCAGGACTAAACCGGGACTGAAACAGGACTAAACCAGGGCTAAACCGAGGCTAAACCGAAGCTGAACCGGGACTACACTGGGACTAAACACTTTGAATTACTTTGTGTATGAATTGTGCTGTACAAATAAACTTGCCTTGAAAATGTATTTAGTTATACAATACCTGAATACCTGCATTCAGATGTATTTTGTAGAGTATTCCGTTACATGGGTCAATCAGAGTACTGCATTTTGAATACTGTGAATGCATAATATTATAGTGTAAAAACATGACATATAATGATAAAAAGCTTTATTTTTGTTGCTCTGTTTGTTATGGATTTATTTATGTATAATTAAAGATGGAAGGGCTGTGTTTTTTTCATTTTTTCTCACTATTTCTGTGCAGTTCAAAGCTGAAATTGCCTGATCCGGTACCTCCAAGTTTTCGTTTGATTTTAAAACCATCCAGAATACGTCGTTATACATCTATTCAGCTACTTCCCAACACTGATTAGCAATGAAGTCTATTTACGGCTAATTAAAGCGAGGTTAGAGTCGTGACACAAAAATAAATACATACATTGTGAGAAAACGACACCAATGATGTTTTGTTTCCTCCGTCTACGGATTGATTGGGTTTGTAATGTCCGTCGATATGAACAGGACCTGTGGGAAATAAGCACCTCATAAAAGACATCAGTGAGCGCTCCCGTCACATACACTCATTAGAAACGCTCAGAACAACTCGTTTACTGTCACATTATCAACACGTGACGAGCTCTGACAGGAAAAAAACAAACAAAAAAACTTCACTTCAGATTATCAAACGTCAAACGCATCGTCACATCGGCGTTTAACGTTTTTGACAGGTGAGTTTACTGTTGTAATATCAGCGGTAAATACGTGATTTAATTAGAGGAGAACAGGGAGATTGTGAGAATGAAGAGAATCGCTGTGTTCAGGTGAAGAGGATAAGAATCTGCATCGCGTGACAAGATAATAGAACGAGAAAGACGACATGGCTCAGTGCTTTGTTCCTCCAAAACAAACAAACCCCCCTCCACTACCACCACCACCACCGCACCGATGTGAATCTGTCTTTATCAGAGATTGTTTATATAAATGGACACAGCTAACATCGAAACAGGAAGTGATCAAACTCGTCATTTTGGTCTTAAATGTTCGTATTAACCCGCTCTACATGATCCCGGTGTTTGTATTTCACAGATGGGTTTAAATCAAATCTAACTTTAAGTAAAGGAGCACCACAAGGCTCAATTTTGGGCCCGCTACTTTTTACTATATGTAATAAATCCATTTTGTTTTTATTTCGCTATTGTGTCCGTAAATTAAGATATGAACATTAATAACAGACCAGACAAATCAGGTGCCTTCTTTCCCAGAGGACACTCCCGCTAGCGTTAGCAACAGGTTTGATTGACAGCGTCGTTAAACCAGCAGTGTGAGCAGGAAAGGGTGTTAGCTTCAACAGCCTCGCTCCGGATTGGCTCTTCGGTTGCTATGATACTCATGGTCGGAATCGCAAATAGTGAATTAACTCATGAATAAAACCTGACTGGAGTACAGTTGTCCCTCACGGATTTTTTTTACCGCAATTTCACATTTTTTTTTTTTTTTTTTTTTTTTACAGCGTCTGAACGTGCATTGTGTCCTGCGTCCTGATTGGCTGTTGGACTGTAGACCATTGTCCATCAGTCTCCTCCGTGCCGTGTCTCCTGTCCAGTACAGAATGTGTTCAGACAAATTTACATAAACGTTGGATCGCAGTGTGACTCTGAAGTGCTGTATGTTTGCAATTTGTTTTCTCCCCGACAAAACCCACAATGTCGATGAAACGTTCTGCACCGACAAAGACGCCTACGAAGGTTTGAACTTTGAGAGTGTTTAAACGAGAGAGAAATGTGAGAAAATGTTAACACCTGTGTGAGAAAAGTGTATAAAGTGTGTGGGGAGGGGTTTTACAGACAAAAACATATAGAATAACTGTAAAAAAATAAAGCTGATACTTCGTGGATTTCGCCTATTGCTGGTTATTTTTTAGAACATAATCCCCACGATTGATTGAATAAAAATGAAAAAATCTCACTTAAACTTTGCTTCTTGTCTCCATGGAAACATAACTTCAGTATTACAGTGTGGAACATAATGAGGACACAGTCAAGACGGTTCTTCATCATGTAATTTGGCTTTAACTGCACAGTATTAGTGAGAAAAAAAACACAGCTCTTACAGTGCGTCTTTAGTCTGTGTGTGTGTGTATGTGTGTCGGGGGGGGGGGGGGGGGGGGGGGGGCGTGCGTGTGACTTCCTGTCTCTAATTGGACATAAATGCATAACAAACAGGCCGACACAAATACAGCTGTGTGTAATTATATGTCATGTTTTTACACTATAATATGATGCAACCCGGTGTAAAAGTATTCCAAGTATTTAGACCACAGTACTCTGATTGGCCCGTGTAATAGAACATTTATTCTGTAATTAAAGATATTTTCAAAGTATTTCTGAGTTTAGTGGTGATGGACCCTGTTCCTTAAGCTGACACAGCTTCTTAAATTGTCCGTGTTTTACAGTGTCACTTATACTGGCGTACATGTGTGTGTGTGTGTGTGTGTGTGTGTGGGTGTGTGTGTGTGTGTGTGTAAGGCAAGGTAGGTTTATATGTACAGCACAGTTCGTACAAAGGGTAATTCAAAGTGCTTTACAGAATAAAATGACATTAAAATACAATCACAATACAACAAATAAAAACACAAATAAAAACACATAATCATCAAAATTAACATAAAAGGAGAAAAGTGCAGAATAAAACCCTTTCAGTCACATGCAGCTAAACAGAACTGTTAGAGCCTGGAGTCTTCTCACAACTTCAGTCTTACTCAGAAGTCCAGGTTTAGTCCAGGTTTAGTCCAGGTTTAGTCCAGGTTTAGTCCAGGTTTAGTCCAGGTTTAGTCCAGGTTTAGTCCAGGTTTAGTCCAGGTTCAGTCCAGGTTCAGTCCAGGTTCAGTCCAGGTTCAGTCCAGGTTCAGTCCAGGTTCAGTCCAGGTTCAGTCCAGGTTCAGTCCAGGTTCAGTCCTCAGAGTGTGAGATAGTTCATGTGGCTCTAACATGGCATGTATAAAGTACTTCCTGGTTCTAGACCTGAGCACAGGACACATGTGTGAAGTACTTCCTGGTTCTAGACCTGAGCACAGGACACATGTGTGAAGTACTTCCTGGTTCTAGACCTGAGCACAGGACACATGTGTGAAGTACTTCCTGGTTGTAGTCAGGACCCAAGCAGCAGTGTTCTGGATGTACTGTTCTGTATTGAGGCTCTTTTGGAGAGTGTATGTGCCTTATATAATATTGAGTATTATGAAAAATAAATTAAATTGAAAGTATTCTTCCCATCACTGAACATGACTCTCCTACAGACGTTCATGTAAACTCCCTGAGCCGCTGTCGGGCCCAGGGTCATGAGACGTGTGACATTTGTATGAGGCTGGTGTCAGGATGTGCAAAGGGTGTGAACACAGATACATTCTCCAAACACAACACTGGTTTGTGACGATGACAAAGATGATCTGAAGCTTCACACTGATCTCTACATTCACACTCCAACCCGAGCATCCATCTGTGATGATGCACTCACATGCTTCATATAACTCCACCACTAAAGCTGCCACTGAGTCTATTTCCCCTGTGGTTTGTACTGAACGCACACTTCACTAATAATAATAATAATAATAATGCACTGGAATTATAGCACCTTTCAAGACACACAAAGAGCTTTACATTGTGCTATTCACTATACTCTGTCAAGGTTTTTTTTTTTTTTTTACTACTTTTTCCATTTTATATACACACATAAGACATCAAATATATGAAGCAAGATATATGGAATTGTGTAGTAAAGAAAAAAAAGTTAAATAACTAAATATTTTTCAACACAGCAAAAGTGTCTATTTTGAGGATTTTAAGTAAATATATATATATATATATATATATATATATATATATAAAAATTAGAATTATTTAACTTTTTTTCTTTGTTTTTATTTTATTTATAATATATATTTGTTTAATATATATAATCCTTTTGTCTGTTAGGCATTATTTTATATATTAATAATACTATTTTTTTTTATTAATATCTTTTTTATTATTACTATATGTATATTTTTTATACATTTTGTTAAAGTGTTTTTATGTTTTTCTTCATATATGCCCACTAAAAGGGGATCTCAGGGAAAACCGGCGGTACAATAGACCAGTGAGACCGGACTGGATTTTAAAGCGACACATTATGGTAGGTAGCTGGTAATTACTTGGGGTTTAAAAAGCAAGGACAAAATTTTAATCAAACTAACTTGTACAACTGCAAATGAGATCAACACTCAACACAAAAATGTATCACACAAAATCACTCACTTTTTTCCTTTACTACATACTTCCATATGTATTACTTCATATATCTGATGTCTTCTGTGTGTATATAAAATGTAAAAAGCAGTAAAAATAATGAAAAAAAAACATAGAAATGAGAGGGTGTAGTGTAAAACGGCACAGCACACTCAAGTGACACATGTCCAAACCTTATTATTTACATTTTGTTCAATAGTTTTTGTTCGATCGTTGATTTATTTCTGTTTTGGTTGATAGTACACTGGTGGTCGCGGTGGGACAGACTGACAGAAGCGAGGCTGCCAATCTGTGCCATTGACCACCAACACATACCAGATTTATAAACGACAAGGAGGGTGAAGTGTCTTGCCAAAGGACACACTCGACCCACTGCAGCCACACTGTATAAGACGTAATTGAAACAAGTGAATGTACTAAATACTATACGTTTGTGAGTCATTTATCGTTGTCTGATTTGTGTCTGTACATTTTTCATTTCACTTTTTATGCATTTATCCTGCAAAAAGTACATTTATAATACACCAGAACGGCACAAAACTCTTACGTTGCAAAAACTGCCAATCTGCCTGGTGAGAATTTAATATCAAGAAGCAAATATTAGCAGAGGCTGAAGTCCGAGAGAGAAGAGACAAACAGTGAAGTGACAGGCCTCTGCTGCAGTAAAAATGTGAAGAAAATCATCAGAAAAATGCAGTTAAACAACATCCAACAGAAGGTTTAGTTTGTTTTCATGCCTGACGGTTTGGACTGCTCACTAGCGCCTCACAGTGGTGAAGTGATGTTGCCGTGTTGTGTCCGTTCAGCTGATTTAAACAGGTTTTGGTGCTGTCTTTCTAAAGGTAGAGGCGGGACAACAGCGCCATCTGCAGTCCGGCTTCTTCAGGACAGTATCCGAGGTGTGTGAGAGTGAAAACACCCCCTCGTCCCGGTTTAACGTCCCTCCTTATGGTCAGGTATGCAAGAAAATTAACTAAACTTTGATCTGGGAAAAAAAAATCTACTGAAATGAATCCAAAAGAGTGGTTATTACAGCTAAAATGGACGACGATTACATCACAATGTGCTAAAGATTCATGACAACAAACCCAGACAGTATCACCACTGTCATATCCTCTCCAAATATGGTTTTCTAAATTTCGATAATCTGCTAATATATGCAAACATCTGTCTACTATTTAAAATTATTCATGGTATTGCTAGTCCTCTACTAAGACGATTTGTCTCACTGAGTTTGATAAATGAGATTATAACATGCACAGGTTTTCAAAAGTTTGCACGTGACAAAGAAATGGCAAATATGAAAGCAAATTTGCACTTGTTAGTGAATGTGTGAAAGAAAGAGGATTTGTGTATCTGAAATTGAGTGATTGTGTGTGTGTGTGTGTGTGTGAACTGAATGTTTTTATAAATGTCGTATTTGAGGGGGGAGATGTGTCATATTTGATGTATGTACCGTATGTTTACGCGTCTTTCATCCACTACATCAGGGGTGTCCAAACTTTTTCCATCGTAGGCCACATACTGAAACATATTTGAAGCTGAGGGCCATAGTCCAGTGTCGATGCAGAGAGTCAAACGGTGCATTTAACCCACAGAACATGGCCCACAGAAACAGAGAAAGTGTCAGCATCACCTCCAGTCTCTCTCTCTAAAACCTTCAAATCAGGCTAGAAATCCAGGGGTAATAATGGACTCAGACTTGAACTTTAACAGCTACATCAAATCAATAACATCTGCAGCTTTTTACCGTCTAAAAACACGTCAAAAATCAAAGGTAAACTGTCAAAGTCAGACTTACAGAGACTTATCCGGCATTTGTCTCCAGTAGGTTAGACGACTGTAACGGCCTGCTCACTGGCCTCTGCAAACGAGCCTTAAGACAGAACAGGACATCCAGAACACTGCTGCTCGGGTCCTGACTAGAACCAGGAAATACAAGCACATAAGTCCTGTGCTCAGGTCACTGGCTCCTGTAGCTCAAAGAATAGACTTTAAAGCAGCTCTGCTCGTGGCCTAGGTCCAAAGTACATCTCCCACATGTTAGTGCCATATGACCCATCTCACACTCTGAGGACTTCAGGGACCGGCCTCCTGCTGGTGCCCAGAGTCAGGACTAAACATGGGGAATCAGCGTTTAAGTTTTATGCAGCTAAAACCTGGAACATTCTTCCTGAAGATGTGAGACAGGCCTCTACTTTGACAATATTTAAATCCAAGCTCCAAACGGTTCTGTTTAGCTGTGCATACGACTGAAAGGTTTTTATCCTGCACTCTTCTTTTTTAATGGTAATTTTATGATGACAAAAGAAACATGGACTGATGGACTTTTATTAGACATAGTAAAGTGACAGGAAAGTATTTGAGAAGTGACAGGAAAGTTTTTTGTAAAGTAATGGGAAAGTTCTTAAACTGAGCAAGACAGTGTTTAAAGAGTGAGAGAGAGAGTTTTTAAAGGGGCAAACGAGTGGGTGAGAGAGCTGCAGATTGGGTGATTATTTATGTTTTGATTTGTGTGATTTTAATGTCTTTCTTATTCTGTAAAGCACTTTGAATTACCTCGTGTACGAATTGTGCTGTACAAATAAACTTCACTTGCCTTAACACAAGTTTGACAGTGACATTTTACCTTAATAAGACTTGGAAGATTATTTTTAGGTCTGTGTCACAACGTAATGTGATGTTATTCAGGTTATAGAGGTAGAATCGCTTCAATTTGTACTAAAAAATTCTTCTTGATCAAATGGGCTCGTTTAGAAGGAGACATAAGGGCCAACAACCAACCCTGACCTACACCAAACTGTTACTCTGACTTAACATCAGCCTGTCCAGGAACGACAGGTGGAAATTTGTTTTTTTTTTAAGGTCAATGTATTGTGCATCGTCCATATCATATAAAAAAAAAAGACGACTCAAAAGACACAACTCTGAGCGACTGGGCTGAAGTGTCATGAGAAGGTTAAGGAATTTTTTGAGGCTGTAAACATCATTATCCAAACGTTTATCAAATAAATTGCGAAAAAATAACCAAAAAAACAATGTGTAGATCCGATACAAAAACGCAGAAACAAAGTAAAATGGTAAATTGCCCAAGAATACAACGTCAGTATTTGTAATAATCATTTCCAATAAAGTGATTATTCCAGCTAAAATGGCCGACAGTTACGTCACAAGAAATGACGACAACTCAAACGACACAACTCTACGTGATTGGGCTGAAGTCTCATGAGAAGGTTATGGATTTTTTTGAGGCTGTAAACGTCATTATCAAAACATTTGCTACATAAATTGCGAAAAAAATGACAAAAAACAATATGTAGACCTGATAGAAAAAAGCTAAAACGAAGTAAAATGGTAAATACGAGGTGAGTTAAGCATCTCACCCAAGGATACAACATCAATATTCATTTGTGGGAGCTGAAATCAAATGAAATTAATCCAATAAAGTGGTTATTACAGCTAAAATGGCCAACAATTACGGCACAAGAAATGATGACAACTCAAACGACACAACTCTACGCGATTGGACTGAAGTCTCATGAGAAGATTAAGGACTTTTTGAGGCTATAAACATTACCAGAGCGTTTATCACAAAAAAATGACAAAAACCCCAATGTGTAGACCTGAAAAAAGCAGAAACAAAGTAAAATGGTAAATCGTCCAAAGAATACAACGTCAGTATTCATCTGTAGAAGCTGGAATCGCACCACCAACCTGTAGGGCAACGGATCCGACCATTCTACCAAAGATGACGTTTATGTCGAGAGCCAAACCTTCGGATCAATGTGCAAACGCTCTACCAACTGAGCCCCGCTGAGCTCGCCAATAAGTGTCACTTGCAGAGAATACAGTTTTGGTTTCAGCCTGTCTGGTTTCATTTTTCTTTTTTTTTTCTTCTCAAATCCATCCAGAAGTTCAAAAGTTTAAGAGAACTGAGATACTTTGCACTTGACGAGGTTATGAAAGGCTCCAGAGAGTGTGAGTAACAGCTTCAGTGACCAATTACCATCAAGTCTATTCAGCATTCAGAAAAGCCACTGTGGAGCTTTTCTCCTTTTCAAAACATGACGGGGACAAAACAGATATGTATTTTTGTTGATTTTTTCATACTCAAGTGCATTCGTTTTTGCACCAGGGTGAATGGAACCTGAAGAATAGAGTTGGACAATGAACCACAGCTTTGATAATATTGTTTTTAGTGATATCAGGGGTTTTGTTGATGCTTTATACTGGAAAAAAGTCTGATATTTTAGCATCTACGCAGCCCCAGGATCTGTGTGTCCATGTGTTTGTCGTCTGCTTTATTTTTTTTACAATTATTCTCTATGTTTTTGTCTGTAAAACCCCTCACCACACACTTCATTTTCTCACATTTCTCTCTCGTTTAAACTCTCTCAAAGTTCAAACCTTCGTCGGCGTCTTTGTCGGTGCAGAACGTTTCGTCGACATTGTGGGTTTTGTCGGGGAGAAAATGAATTGCAAACGTACAGCACTTCAGAGTCACACTGCGATCCAACGTTTATGTAAATTTGTCTGAACACATTCTGTACTGGACAGGAGACACGGCACGGAGGAGACTGATGGACAATGGTCTACAGTCCAACAGCCAATCAGGACGCACAACACAATACACGTTCAGATGATGTAAAAAAGCATGAAAAATTGCTCTAAAAAATCTGCGAAACAGCGAGACTGCGAAAGGTGAACTGCAATATGGCGAGGGACAACTGTGCAACAAATGAAAACATAAATAATCATAAAAGATAACCTTTCAGTCACATGCACAGATAAACAGAACCATTTGGAGTCTGGATTTAAACATTGTCAAAGTCGAGGTCTGTCTCACATCTTCAAGAAGAATGTTCCAGGTTTTAGCTCCAGAAACCTTTTGATTATTATATACAGATGAAATAATAAATATTCCAAATAATTCTCCAAATAAATAGACTGGGGCCTTGGAGTTCAACTGGAGGAGCAGAAGGACGTGTCTGGGGTGAGGGAAGTCTGGGAGTCCCTGCTTAAACTGCTGCACCCGCGACACGGCCCCGGATAAGAGGAAGAAAATGGATGGATGGATAAATAAAATGGGGCAACAGATGAAGGCTGTTGTTGTGTCCTTGGGCAAGACACTTAACTCCCCCTCGCCCCCAGTGTTTGTGTACCCTGGTGTATGCATGTGTGTGTGAACATGTGTGTGTGAACATGTGTGTGCAGGGCCGGTTCAGCCTATAAACAGACTACGCAGCTGCTTGGGGCCCCGAGGTCAGCAAGGGGCCCCCCAAGACCCCACACATTTATATTGAAAATAATATGATAAATACATTTTTATTGAGCACAGGGCTTGTGTGTTTACAGCAGATTAAATATCCCTCTCAAAGGATTACATCTGTTTTATATCTATAGTGGTAAAATATCTGCTGCTCTACGTTTGTTTTTGAGTCGGGCAGAGGTGAGGGCAGCTCTGTGTTTACACCAGAGCAAGGACCCGACATAATGTAAATGTAAGTCCACTGTCGCCAACTGGAACACATTAAAATCCACTGGAAACTTGTCTAGAATTTAAAAATATCTTGACCCTCCCCTTATATGTTTGTGTTCTGTTCTTGTGACTGTGATAGTTGTGATGTTCTGGATGTTTTCAGTCTGATGTTGGTCAGAAAAACACAAATACAACTGGTCAAAATGATGAGAGCAGAGTCAGAATGTGTCAAATATGAATCGCCAATAGTTAAGTCGGGGGTGGGCCCAGAGACAAATTCAGCTTAGGGCCCCCTGAAAGTTGGGACCGGCCCTGTTTGTGTAAATATGTGAGTGATTCCTTGATATAAAATGCTTTGTGCGCATTGAAGGTGGAAAAAACGCTGTATAAAAATGTGACCATTTACCATTTACACTTTGCAATTATTATTACAAAAATGAAAAGTTAATCTCTAAACTTTTCACTAATTTTATTTCAATTTTTGGGTTTTGTTTCCACTTTAAAATATTGAGTATAGTCTGTAAAAATGTTTATCAGACCATCCCCTTTGTCTGTTTTTTAAAGTCGACACTCGCGTTTCCGTATATGAGCTTGTAGATCTTGTATCTCGTGTAAAGTTTATCCTGTTGGAACACGTCTCCTCATTAGACTGAAGCAGATTGCAGGTTATGAAAAGGTGTCAGGAGGCTGCTGCTGCTGCTGGAGCTGTCACACACAGGAGGTGATTAGGAGCAGAGAGAAAAGACGAACACAAGGACATGAAGGTTGCGACAATAGAAATGCAAAACACATCGTGATCACAAAACGGCTTCAAACACAAACCCCCAAAAAACTGAAATAACACGAGTCTCTTTTATTATACAGAGCAAAAGGACAAACCAATATCATCATAAGACATCGTCAGTCCTGTTGTATTTATTCTTACTTTTTGGCTGGTTGTGTTTAGTTTTTATATGTCATTTTATAAATCAATACAAATTATGTGATTATTATATTCTGAATGCATCTTTCCAATAAAAATAGTATAACAAGGGTGCACTGTGTAACGTTTCTGGTCCATATATTAAAGTTGAATCAATTGCAGGTGTAAAAGCATCTCCATGGAGACCAGTAAAGATGATAAAAGTTCCATGGTGCACGTCTGTGTAATCCCTGTCGTCCAGGTTTGATCCATAGTAAAAAGTCAAAGTTAAATCTGTCTTAAACTTTCTATTCTAATTGATTAAACTTTCATATATGGACTACAAAAGTTGCACCATGAGCCTTTGTTATATTTTTATTGGAAAGATGCATTCAAAATATAATAATGACATAATTTTGGGGGGTTTTTTTGGTGTTGATTTATAAAAATGACATAAAAACTAAACACAACCAGCCAAAATGTAAGAATAAATACAACAGGACTGACGATGGCTTATGATGATATTGGTTTGTCCTTTCGTCTTGGATTACCAACACTGTCTCTCGGCTGGCCTGGGAACGCTTTAGGGGTCCCACCGGAGGAGCTGGAGGACATGTCTGGGGTGAGGGAAGTCCTTAGACTGAGGCCCCTGTGACCCGGGCCCCTAATAAGTGGAAGAAAATGAACGGATGGACCAGCAGACTATAGGATTTGTTGCTGTATCTCCTAATGGGACGAGAGAGACAAAAACTTTAATCCACGCAGTTGTAACTTTGTGTCTGGATTATTGTAATTCTTTGTGTATGAGGCTGGACGAGGGCTCCCTGCAGCGTTTACACAACGTCCAGAACGCTGCAGCTCGTCCACTGAGAGACGGGACACGTCAGGCCTGTGCTGTGTGACCTGCACTCGCTCCTGTTTCATATCAGGTCAGTTCAAAATGTGACTGATTGTGTTTAAATGTGCGCGCTCTATGGGTCCTCTTTAAATGTGTCACTCTATCCTCTGTCTTCACTCTATGGGTCCTCTTTATTTGAGGACAATACTATGATGCAAAAACTCTAAGAATTTAAAGAAACATCATTATAATGTGTTTGTTTTGCCTGAAAATATACGTCTGAGATCAGTCTAAAAAGTTCATTTTTGTTCAAACAGATGTAAAATAGCTGTTTGGTTTGATTTATGTGGTTTTATATTATGTGGTCCATATATGATGTACAGTTACAGTTGTAAGGTCAATTCAAAATGTTACTGTTTGTGTTTAAACGTGTGCACTCTATGGGTCCTCTTTAAATATGTGCACTCTATGGCTCCTCTTTAAATGTGTCACTCTATGGCTCCTCTTTAAATGTGTCACTCTATGGCTCCTCTTTATTGGAGGGAGTTACTGCAGCCCTAGACTCCACCCAGAGCCCTGAGATCAGCTGACCAAAGACCAGAGATGACAGAGCCTTTTCTGTGTCAGTGCCAAGCCTATGAAATAGCGCCCTCTGTCTGTCACATCCTGTAATGCAGTTTAACCCTTTAAGGACTGAGCACATTATAGACAATTATAACTTGCCTAGACTTTTATTCTTTTTTTAGCCATAAAAATCATGTTAAAGGAAGTATCAGCGTGTACTTTTGCCTTTTTTTCACAAAACTACGTCTATTTTACACATCCATCCTGATTTTTCCATTGACGCATCGAATAACTGACCTGCGCTCTAATTGGTCGTCTTCAAGGGTGACGTAAGCACATTACTGTAATGACAGTAACATATTTAAAGAGCCTCATGCCTCTGCTTTGAGACGCCATTTGAATTTACACGAGAGCACGATTGCCTGCGGAGTTACGGTAACGGAAAGTCCACAACCACGAGTCTATCTGCGGCGATAGCATCCGTTGCTATAGGGTTAAGCTCACCTCTTTTCCCTGGCATTTAACACAGGACATCTTGGTGTTTTATTGTTCTTTTCCTATTATATTTCGGGATTTTTTAAAGCATTTTAGTCAGCCAAAGTTGTTTTAAATGTACTATATAAATAAACTTGAATTGAATCGACTCTGACGCACATCAGGTCCATGTCTATTTTAGTGGAAAGCCTGAAAGAGTTTAAACCTGTTGTGATTGATGAAACACAATGTCCTGATAATCAAAGCCTCCTCTGCTCTGATCCCTCTCTCCCACTGAGATTCGTCCAGGGAAAAATTCATACATTCAGTTAATAAAGACACGTCTCTCTGCAGGGTTTTTAGCAGATTTAAAGTTGCGATTTATAAATTCTCTTTTTTTATTTGCTCCGGTGAACAGGCACAATGGGTGGCGTGTGCTGTCCAAGGCTGCGGCCGTGTGCTTGTGGGGTGAGGTGTGTGGGAAGTGTGGAGGAGTAGATGCACTGCAGATTATAAATGCTCCGGTATAAAAATATATTCAACATCACACGCAGAGACCTTGGCTAATGCATCCAGCACAAAGGAGAAAATTACATGCATGATAATTTGAGGAAACTGTACATTTTTGCACATCACAGACTGGAGCGCGAGTTCTGAAACTACGTGTTCACTTCGCAAATTCGGGAAGGTCGTGTCATAAACCATAAACTGTATAAAGAAGTAGACGAGTGAGAGTGACGTCACCCACAGCGTTCGGCTTGAGTTAAATGAAGCTAATCGAGGCTAGCAGTTATAGCGGCGAATTTAGAGCAGAGTTTCATATTTGGAATTTCAACCATGAGTATCATACCAACCAAAGAGCCAATCCAGAGCGAGGTTGTTGAAGGTAACGCCCCTTCCCACACTCTTTAGGAGAGAGTGGGTGCTCAAACCTGTTGCTAACGCTAGCGGGAGTGACCTCGGGTAAAGAAGGCGTCTTGTTCATCTGTTATTAATGTTCATAGCTTGATTTACAGACACAAAAGCGAAAGAAAAACCCCAGGAACATGTAGAGCGGGTTAATACGAACATTTAAGACCAAAATGACGAGTCTGACAGCAGCAGTTACAGAGAGGGGACAGTTTTTCAACGCAAAGTGAATTGGAGCCGATGGAGCCGGAAGCGCGCACATGCTCACTTTCTATTTGGAAGAAGGCGGCTAGCAGGTTAGCTATGTCAATTTATATATACAGTGTCCCGCAGGTAGTAGCCGGATTCACGTGCAACAAAAAAAACACAGCCAAACTCCTCGTCTCGGTGAACACATCAGGTTTATTCGCGATACAGAGCCTGTGTGTCGTCTAGATGAACAAAAGAAATGAACAAACAGCAATCCAGCAACACAAACTGAACACAGGGAGAACATAAAGGCTACAGCCCTGATTAGAGCGAACGTCAGGTGTGGGGGAAAAAAACAGGGAGGCAGAAAACAAAGGACTGGAACAGGCGGGAAATGAAGCTGGACTGGGGATAAACGAGGAAACCGGCAGAACTGTGACATACAGTCTATGATCTAAACCTTTGCGAAGCCCATCGTCAAATCAGAAGCGGCGCCAGACATATTTGGTTGGATTAACAAAAGGATACTAAGGTCTTCAACGTGGCTGCTCACTTAGCATGTTCATTTATAGCAGACATGCGTGAATAAAAGGTCTAGTGGTTCAGTTTAACTTGTAATAAACACAGATTTGAAGTATTCACTGTATTAGTGACCAGTCTGTGGCCCTCAATCGGCCCTCAGCTTTGTCTCTGTTTTTATATGTGGCCCTTAATGAGAAAAGTTTGGACACCCCTGATTTAGGACCTTTTAACAATGGAGTGTACCCAACACCCCCATCATCATGTTTGCTTTGCTGTTTTATACAAGTTTAAAATGTAATTAGCCCCTGTAGTGATTTATAAACCCAATTTTTTCCTTTTTTCGAGTCTCATTTTGAACAACATTTTTAGTCGAGATTGGATAAAAAACCTTTGGAGGAGCTATGGAGGTGCACTGACCATTCTAGGGGAGGCCAGTGTCCCCTCTGGCCCCGCCCCTGCTTCAAATCGTACTACACTAGAGGTAAGTGCGCACTTCTTCCCATTCATCTCATACAAATACATCATTACACGCGTTGTTGCCAGGGGAAACCAAAGGCTGGCAGTCGAGTTTAGTGTCTAAAGTAAGTCATAATTGCTGTTTGGAGACAATGTGAGGTCTATAAGTGCGGCCGTGATGCTGCCGTTGCCAAGAGCACGTTAAGTGTTCACAGAGGTGCACTCACAGAGCAGACGTCATAAAACTGCACGTTACACCTTCAATCTAAAACATGGCCTTTGTCCTTCAGAAATGAAAAATCAGGTTATTTGATGACGCTTACAAATTATTACAATACAAAAACTGAAGACTTTGAAAGTGTTTCCATCTCGTAAACAAGAATAAAACTTTTTTTTTTGCAATTAGTATTTGAAAAGACCGACCAATAAGAGCTCCCCAAGAACCTCACTGTCTCAAAGGTCACAGTTAAAAAACAGTTAAAATCAGAAAACACAAAATAAACCTATTTACATTAGAATTAGCATTGAGACGCAAACATGTCTCCTTCTAAATATAGAAGTGTCTCTGGTCCTGGCCTCCTGCTGGTGTCCAGAGTCAGGACTAAACCAGGACTAAACCAGGACTAAACCAGGACTAAACCAAGACTAAACCAGGACTAAACCAGGACTAAACCAAGACTAAACCAGGACTAAACCAGGACTAAACCAGGACTAAACCAGGACTAAACCAGGACTAAACATGTTGAATCAGTGTTTCACTTTTGTGCAGCTAAAACCTGGAACATTCTTCCTGAAGATGTGACTCGGACCTCGACTTTGACGATGTTTAAATCCAGACTCAAACGGTTCTGTTTATCTGTGCATGTGACTGAAAGGGGTTTATTCTGCACTCTTTTGTTTTAATGCTAATTTCATCATGATTATTTGTTTTGATTTGCTGTACTGTGATTTTAATGTCTTTCTTATTCTGTAAAACACTTTGAATTAATTTCTGCACCAACTGTGCAGATAAACTTGCTTTGCCTGGTGAAGTTTTCATTTTATTTGTGTCGTGTTTAACATATTGTTAGTGACATCCACCTGCAGCTCTGCAAAACCCTCATAGATACAACTGGACAGGAAGTAGTGACGCTCACAGTGCTGTTGCCGGGCGCAGTTGTGCACAGAGTCTTTTATATAAGGTGTTTTCAGTGACCTAAGACCTCCTGCCAGTGTCCCTTGTGTTTCCGTGTGACTGGACGCAGGTGTGTGCTAAGTGTGTCTTTATAGAGGGAGACCTGAGGATTAGCAGCTTTAGCAGCACATGAAGGGCAGATGTATAATTATCCATTTCACCGCTGATCTCCAGCTCTGCTCAGCTGCAAACGACTGTTCACAATCTGTGGAATGTGCCCTGGCTCCAGCTGCTTTTATATCATTTACTACATCACATACATCCAATTACACCACCTCTGTGGTCATTATGAGAGAATGACTTAAAACTAATTAGTTAGGAATTAGTTATTATACATTATTTAAACATTTTAAATATGTGACTGCAAAAACAAGTGGTTGATGGTTATTTATTTATTTATTTTGTACAAATATATGGCTGCAAAAACAAGAGGTTGATGTTTTTTGGTTTTTTTTATGAATTTTTTTTTTATGACCGGAGCAGGAGCTGTGTTCGCATTGCCGGCAGTAAGTCAGACCTGTTCCCGGTGCATGTTGGACTCCGCCAGGGCTGCCCTTTGTCACCGGTTCTGTTCATTATATTTATGGACAGAATTTCTAGGCGCAGCCAGAGGCCGGAGGGGGCCTGGTTTGGGAACCACAGGATTTCATCTCTGCTGTTTGCAGATGATGTTGTCCTGATGGCTTCTTCGAGCCAGGACCTGCAGCAAGCACTGGGGCGGTTTGCAGCAGAGTGTGAAGCGGCTGGGATGAGAATCAGCTCCTCCAAATCCGAGGCCATGGTTCTCGACCGGAAAAAGGTGGTTTGCTCTCTCCGGGTGGGTGGTGAGTCTCTGCCCCAAGTGGAGGAGTTCAAGTATCTCGGGGTCTTGTTCACGAGTGAGGGAAGGATGGAGCGGGAGATTGACAGGCGGATCGGTGCAGCGTCTGCAGTGATGCGGTCGCTGTATCGGTCCGTTGTGGTAAAGAAGGAGCTGAGCCGGAAGGCGAAGCTCTCGATTTACCGGTCAATCTACGTTCCTACCCTCACCTATGGTCATGAGCTTTGGGTAATGACCGAAAGGACAAGATCGCGGATACAAGCGGCTGAAATGGGCTTCCTCGGCAGAGTGGCCGGGCGCACCCTTAGGGATAGGGTGAGGAGCTCGGTCACACGGGAGGAGCTCGGAGTAGAGCCGCTGCTCCTACACGTTGAGAGGAACCAGCTGAGGTGGCTCGGGCATCTGCTCAGGATGCCTCCTGGACGCCTCCCTAGGGAGGTGTTCTGGGCATGTCCCACCGGGAGGAGGCCCCGGGGAAGACCCAGGACACACTGGAGGGACTATGTCTCTCGGCTGGCCTGGGAACGCCTTGGGGTCCCACCGGAGGAGCTGGAGGACGTGTCCGGGGTGAGGGAAGTCTGGGAGTCCCTGCTTAGACTGCTGCCCCCGCGACCCGGCTCCGGATAAGCGGAAGAAAATGGATGGATGGATGGAATTTTTTTTTGTACAAATATATGACTGCAAAAACAAGTGGTTGATTTTTTCTTTTTTTTTTTTTTTTGTACAAATACGTGACTGAAAAAAATATGGGGTTTATTTTTTTTTTGTATATTTTTTTATAAAATATGTGACTGTAAAAACAAGTGGTTGAGCAAAGGAACACAACTGTTACACAAATACACTAGGATTAACACATTCTTATACATTCATACATCCTCACACACACACACATAAGTACGTACAAACCAATAAATATACGATATGAAAAATAACCATAATAAAATAGACAAAAATAGATAAATACATTATATATTTCCATCTTTTTAGTAGCTCTCCATTGGTCACCATCAGCCCTCGTCTCCACAGTAAAATATATTATATAAAATAATTATAATATTTATTAAATAATTAGAATATTATATAAACTAGAGAATTATTAATATCTCTGTTATACATTTCATTCTAATTATAACCTTTATGATCTTCGCAATTTTTACTTTATTATTTCTTTGATTTGGGCTGAAGTTTGACTCACTTTCTGTTTGAAATGTCAGAGGTCAATGAGACGTCCCCATAAATCCTTATATACGTCCGTGCTATGTTTTAAAGCATAAATTTGATACTCTAAATGAGAAATATCTTGGAGGAACTGCTTAAACCTGCCAAATGTTGGAGGATTAACTTTACTCTAATTAAATAAGATGCATTTTTTGGATAAATATGATATGATGCCCAGTTGTTGCTGTAATAATGGATTCATTTCTATGTCATATTCAACACCAAAAAGGCTTCTTAAAGGAGATATCTTAAGGGATTTTGTGGCGATTTATAGTTTATTCATCCTTCCTGGTAAGTATAAGACTAAACTCTCAGGGATCATTTCTATAGTTTGTGGTTAAAACAGCAGACAGGAAGTGGAATTTTAATGAGAAAAAACATCATGACCTGACAGACTTTATGATCTTGTTTATTTTACACATCCGCCTGTCACGATAATCAGTCAGTACATGTATATAAAAGCTGGAAAAATATTGTTTTGGGCCTAGATATTCATGGCGAGCACTTTTTCTTTGCAAAACAGGAGTATTTTTGTTGTAATGTGATAATATTTGAGCTGTAGAAGGTTGAATAAGTAGCTTCCGTGGCTAAATATTGGTACATTTTGCTGTTTACGCGTTGCAACTCGTGAAACAGTAGATTTAAAAATGGTTCACTGGGATTATTTTACATTATTTCCAATTTAATCTGTCAATAAAGTAGTTTCAGTGTTATTGTTTATCGTGATATTTCTCTGTAGGTCTATTTACGCGTCGTTAATATTACGTAACCAGCTAAACGTGGCTTTTTGTCCCGTGTTGTGTATTAATCCTCTACGGGAGTTTAACTAAAATAGCTTTTTAAGACTGGCAGACAAACACAGAACCAGAACGCTGATGGCAAAAGCAGAAAACATCAAAATAAGGCAACAGTTGTCACCATATTGTGGGACACTCAGTCAGCAGCAGATTGTCACATAATTCTTCTCACATTCAACAAGTAAAACAACATAAGGTCGCTGTGTGATTATGTCCACGAGGGAGACGGGACTTTGTTTTTGTTTGTTTGTTGTTTATTTCAAATATGCAGAATTTTTAATTATGTAAATGTAGCTTCGATAAAGGGAGTGTGAGGATGACGTTATTATATCCTGATTTTTTTTAGATTATACGAGAGTCACTGGTGAGTTGTGATGTTTTCTTCTGTAAAAGTTCAAAACACTAAATCTAAAATGTGACCGAGCTGCTACAGTTTAATGAGACACAACAGTCTACAAGTCGCACAGATATTGAGTTTGTGTCTGTCGCTCTGTCGTTTATTCTGTCGTTCTACTGTTCATTCTGCTGTTTGTTCTGTTGTTCATTCTGTGTTTTTTTTCTGTTGTTCATTGTTCATTCTGTCATTCATCTGTCATTTGTTCTGTCGTTTGTTCTGACGTTCATTCTGTCGTTTATTCTGTCGTTTGTTCTGACGTTCCTTCTGTCATTCATCTGTCGTTTGTTCTGACGTTTATTCTGTCGTTTGTTCTGACGTTTATTCTGTCGTTTGTTCTGACATTCATTCTGTCATTTGTTCTGTCGTTTGTTCTGACGTTTTGTTCTGACGTTCATTCTGTTGTTCGTTCTGACATTCATCTGTCGTTTGTTCTGACGTTTTGTTCTGACGTTCATTCCGTTGTTCGTTCTGTCATTCATCTGTCATTTGTTCTGTCATTCATCTGTCATTTGTTCTGACGTTTATTCTGTTGTTTGTTCTGATGTTTATTCTGTCGTTTGTTCTGCTGTTTATTTTGTTTGTTCTGACATTCATTCTGACGTTCATTCTGTCGTTTGTTCTGACGTTCATTCTGTTGTTTGTTCTGTCATTCATCTGTCGTTTGTTCTGTCGTTCATTCTGTCGTTCATTCTGTCGTTCATTCTGTCGTTCATTCTGTCGTTCTGTGAGTAAATCCAGTAAACCGTGTAAACCCAGTGCAGAGTGAGATCAGGACCTGCAGACTCATCACTGACACAGACTCAGGATCTTTCTCTCCTTCAGTCACATGTTTCTAGATTGAGGAGGTTAATTAACCGTTGTACGTCTGAAGTGTCCATTATCTTCCTCTATCGTTAGCTAACGAGCTAACTAAGCTCTGCACCGTCACAGAAACAACAGAAAAACTACTTTGAGATTCCATTTTGCCGTATAAAGATAATTTGAGCTGAAAAAAAGTCTGTTATGCTGCTCATTGCTCTGCCTCAGCGCCACTCGGTCGGAATGTCGAGGAGCGTTTTCTGAATAAAACGGCGTCTCTGCGTAACCTCTAATGATACTACAGTGGAAATACATCGCAAGGAGTTGTATACGCATTGTAGTATTTGTTATATTTTTCGTTTTTTTCTCACAATATCTGTATCTGTGTCGCTGTACGCTTCACAAATGTGCAGTTCATTCACGACGCCACACGATGGCAGTGTCCGGTTGCACCAGTAGAGGGAGTGTGCGGAGATGAAGGGTCAGGGGTCGACTGCGTGTACGAGTAACTGCGTGTACACAAGCAAAAAATAACATGGTTTCATTCTATAATACTGTACTTATTTTTACATACATATTCTACAAAGGTTTGAACTTTGAGAGAGTTTAAACAAGAGAAATGTGAGAAAATGTTAATGTCTGTGTGAGAAAAGTGTATAAAGTGTGTGGTGAGGGGTACTAGTATTTGTCTGTGCTACTTCTTCTATAGTAATTACCAGTACAAACAGCAGTAAGTACCACGGAAAGTACCAGTACAAACAGTAGTAAGTACCAATACTCACAAGAGTAACTACCATAATGTCTCAATTTAAAATACAGTCTGGTCTCACTGGTAACTACTTCATTACTTACCAGTACAAACACTAGTAAGTACCACCGAAAGTACCTGTAAGTACTAGTGCCAGTACCATAATGTCTCGCTTTAAAATACCAGTTAAAGTATTGATAGTTCCAGTATGTATAACTGTCATGTTCATTTAAAACGTATAATTTATTTGTTATTGTTATTATTTTAAATTTCTTTTCAGTCTGATTGTTGTATTAATGTGAAATTTGTCATAATAAAGTGTTTGTGTTTTCACAGTTTTGTCTTGTGTATTTTCTATGAACTTATAATGAAATCAATCAATCAATCATTCATCTGCCTCATAACAACATGTTCTTTAAACCCTTCACTTAATGACATATTGCAATAAGTACCAGTACTTATTAATGCAAGTATCACTTCTTGTACCACTATAAGTACCGCTGTAAGTACCACAAAGTATCACTATTAGTTATATAGTATGTATCAGTAAGTATCAGTATTAGGTACCAGCCAAAGTACCACCAGAAGTACCATAGTAACTACCCCAGTAACTACCACTGAAAGTACCACCGTAATAACCGGTCAAGTATCTACTAACTACCACAGTAAGTCCTGGTAAGTCCCGGACTGTATTTTAAAGTGCTACCAATAATTAATGTAAAAAATCAAGCTGATATTTTGCAGATTTCATAGATTGCGGGTTATTTTTAAAACATGACCCCGTGATAAACCACTGCATCACTGGATCATAAATACATTAGAAGGAAACTACAAGAAGAAGTACTCAAAGTGCGTCCCCCAGCTCGCCCTCATTATGTTAGAATCTAAACGCCTGTGTATTGATTGGTGTTAGACGTGGCGCTGATAGCTTTCATGATGATTAATAGATTATACATGAAACATACTGAGGCAGCAACACGCGGCTACAGCAGTGTCCGCACACGAGGAGACGCCGCACACACGAAACGAGGAGACGCTTGACAAACCAAACGAGGAGACGCCGGACAAACCAAACGAGGAGACGCCGGACAAACGAAATGAGGAGACGCCGGACAAACGAGGAGACGAGACAGAGGTTTATATCACACAGATGTAATCATTTCTCTGGATTTTAAAAAGGGCAACAGTAGCTTAGTAGTGTTTTTCCATTGATGCGAGGGTTGACGGTTCGAATCCCGCTTTCGACGTAAACATCGTCGGTTGAGCGGTCACATACGCTGACCCACAGGTTGACGGTTTGATTCCAGCTCCTACAGATGAACGCTACAGTTTAATGACACATAACAGTCTACAGCTCTCAGCAGTGTTTAGTTTGTATGTGTCGTTCTGTCATTTGTTCTGTTGCTTTTGTTTGTTCTGTCGTTTGTTTTGTTGTTCATTCTGTTTGTTTTGCCGCTATCGTTCTGTCATTCGTTCTGTCATTCGTTCGTTCTGTCGCCCATTCTGTCATTTGTTCTGTCATTCGTTCTGTCATTCGTTCTGTCGTTCGTTCTGTCGTTCGTTCGTTCTGTCGTTCATTCTGTCATTTGTTCTGTCGTTCGTTGTCGTTTGTTCTGTCGTTCGTTCTGTTGTTCGTTCTGTTTGTTCTGTTGCTCGTTCTGTCATTTGTTTTGTCGCTGTCGTTCTGTTGTTTGTTCCGTCCTTCGATCTGTCGTTCGTTCTGTCGTTCGTTCTGTCGTTCGTTCTGTTGTTTGTTCCGTCCTTCGTTTTGTTGTTTGTTCTGTTGCTCATTCTGTCGCTCGTTCTGTCATTTGTCTTGTTGCTGTCATTTGTTCTGTTGTTTGTTCTGTCGCCCGTTCTGTCGTTCGTTCTGTTGCTCATTCTGACATTTGTTCTGTCGCTCGTTCTGTCATTTGTTTTGTCATTCTGTCGTTCGTTCTGTTTGTTCTGTCGCCCGTTCTGTCGTTTGTTCTGTCGCTCGTTCTATCGCTCGTTCCATCCTTCGTTTTGCTGTTCATTCTGTTTGTTCTGTCGCTCGTTCCATCCTTCGTTTTGCTGTTCATTCTGTTTGTTCTGTCGCTCTTTGTCATTTGTTTTGTCGCTGTCGTTTGTTCTGTCGTTCGTTCTGTTGCTCATTCTGACATTTGTTCTGTCGCTCGTTCTGTCATTTGTTTTGTCTCTGTCATTCGTTCTGTTACTCATTCTGTCATTTGTTCTGTTACTCATTCTGACGTTTGTTCTGTCGCTCGTTCTGTCATTTGTTTTGTCGCTGTCGTTCTGTTGTTTGTTCCGTCCTTCGATCTGTCGTTCGTTCTGTCGTTTGTTCTGTCGTTCGTTCTGTTGTTTGTTCCGTCCTTCGTTTTGTTGTTTATTCTGTTGTTTGTTCTGTTGCTCATTCTGTCGCTCGTTCTGTCATTTGTCTTGTTGCTGTCATTTGATCTGTTGTTTGTTCTGTCGCCCGTTCTGTCGTTCATTCTGTTGCTCATTCTGACATTTGTTCTGTCGCTCGTTTTGTCATTTGTTTTGTCATTCTGTCGTTCGTTCTGTTTGTTCTGTCGCCCGTTCTGTCGTTTGTTCTGTCGCTCGTTCCATCCTTCGTCTTGCTGTTCATTCTGTTTGTTCTGTCGCTCTTTGTCATTTGTTTTGTCTCTGTCGTTCGTTCTGTTACTCATTCTGACGTTTGTTCTGTCGCTCGTTTTGTCGCCGTCATTCGTTCTGTCATTCGTTCTGACGTTTGTTCTGTCGCTCGTTCTGTCATTTGTTTTGTCTGTCATTCGTTCTGTCGTTCTTTCTGTTGCTCATTCTGACATTTGTTCTGTCGCTCATTCTGTCATTTGTTCTGTCGCTGTCGTTCTGTCGTTTGTTTTGTCATTCATTCTGTCGCTCTGCGTATGAACGTGTGAGCGAGTGTGTGTGCGTAGTTCCTTGATGTAAAGTGCTCCGAGTGTCTTAAAGATGAAAAAGAGCCGTATGAAAATGAGACCATTTACCAAAAGAGCAATAAACAAATAATGCAGGAAGGATTACAATAAAAAGAGGGAGAGGCGCAGACAGGAGCAGGTCCGAGAGGCAGGAGGGGGCCCTGGCTGTGGACGTGATGAGGGATGAGGAGCCACTGGGGTTTCAGGAGGACAGGGGTTATGTTGGAGGAGACGTGCAGCAGAGTTTTGGATTTACTGTAACTTACGGAGTGTCTTAGAGGGTTTGCCGTAAAAAACGCTACAGCGGTAATCTAATCCGTGACCCGTGAAGTGATAAAAGAGTGGATCAGGGCTTCAGCGGCAGAGAACGACGGGGATGAACACAGCAGGGAAATGCTTTTGAGGTCGAAGAACACAGATATTTGGTCGAAGAGCTGTTTGAAAGTGAAATTGGTTGCGGATGACCGGGGACGGACGGAGTGTGGTGCGGTCAAAGTTTAAATCGGACATTTTGGATGGATTTGGAAGTGTTTTTGGGGACGATTGTGATTACATCGGTTTTGTCGCGGGTTAGTTTGAGAAAGTTTTACTGGAGAAAGTTTTCAGAAAGACAGGAGGTGCATGTAGAGTTGCATATCATCAACGTAAAAGTGGAAAAGTAGACCAGTTGCCGAGGAGAATTTGAGGTAGAGGATGAACAGAAGCGGACCAAGCACTGAACCTTGCGGAACGCCTTAGAACATGGGAGCAGCGGAGGAGGCGCAGTTGTTGACCTGGATGGAGTGTTGTTGGTTTGCGAGGCAGGATTGGACTCAGGACAGAGCAGAGACAGTAAGAGAAGAGGATGGAGTGACTGATAGTGTCGAATACTGTTGTGGGGTCAAGGAAAATGACGAAGGTAAAGAGACCGAAGTCAGAGAAAAGGAGGATGTCACTGGAGACTTTGAGGAGTGCCGTTTCTGTGCTGTGTTATTGGACTGGAAGCGTTTCATAAGACAGTAAAATCAGCTTCCAGACCATCTGAAATTGTTTGTAGATCTTAATAATTTTACTACAAATTTGACAATCAAGTGTGTCCGTATCAGTCGAGTTAATCTGGACTGTTTTGTTTCGCTGTAAGAACTTCACATACTGATTTTTAATATGCGTATGCACAGTAGGAAACATCATTTATTGCACATTTGTATTTATTTTTTTGCATTTTACTGCTAATTTTAAATGATGAAATGTTAGTCTTACAATGTCATTTTAAGGAAATCTGTATTTTTAGTGTGTTCACCTGCCCAGAGGAAGTAGCAGAACCTAAATCTGGTACAAATCATCTTTTCTTTTGCAAGATTAATGCGTTTGTAAATGGTCCCTGACAGGTACAGATTAAACAAAGAAAAGTTTTACGTTTGGCGGTGACGACACGTTCGAGAAGTTTGGATAGAAATGGCAGGTTGGAGATGAGATGGGAGTTAGCCGTGTTGTCAGGGTCGAGAGCAGGTTTTTTAAGGATGGGAGCGATAGCTGCGATCTCGAGGGACTGAGGGACAGAGCCGGAGGAGAGTGAGGAGAGTGAGCTGATGATTGTTGTTATTAGAGGGGACATGGTCGGGAGGCAGCTTTTAATGAGAGCCGAAGGGGCCGGATCCAGGTGCAGGTGGAGGGTCTGATGAATGACAGAAGTTTTGGTGAGTTGGACTGGAAAAGAAATGGAAAGCTGCTGAGTGGAGCTAGAGAGCAAGAGAATTAGCTGTATTTAACGTGTACAATTAGCATTAGTAAACCATAGAAGTATATTAGAGTCCATATTGTGATTGGTAATGGCAGTAGTTGCAGAATGGGCCCTACACCGCCCCCTGGTGTATCTAATGAACCAGAGCGCCCTGACACATAGCAACAAGCGCACCATGTTTCTTTAAATGTGCACTATCAAACTTTTATTGCTGCCTGGAATCTTTAACAATCGGGCGTTAAACCTCAATCAATGCTGCATTTATTTAATTAAAGGTATTTATTGGTACCAAAAAACCTTACGTTACCTTACAGTGAGCTGGATCCTCTCTCTAAACTCAGACGAGACTGAAGTCATCATCTTTGGTCCACAGAAACAAAGAGAAAGTGTCAGCATCACCTCCAGTCTCTCTAAAACCTTCAAATCAGGCTAGAAATCCAGGGGTAATAATGGACTCAGACTTGAACTTTAACAGCTACATCAAATCAATAACATCTGCAGCTTTTTACCACCTAAAAACCCGTCAAAAATCAAAGGTAAACTGTCAAATCCAGACTTAGAGAGACTTATCCTGCATTTGTCTCCAGTAGATTAGACGACTGTAACGTCCTGCTCACTGGACTCTCCAAACGAGCCTTAAGACAGAACAGAACATCCAGAACATCCAGAACATCCAGAACATCCAGAACACTGCTGCTCGGGTCAGGACTAGAACCAGGAAGTACTTCACACATGTGTCCTGTGGCTCAGGTCTCTGGCTCCTGTGGCTCAGAGACTTTAAAACAGCTCTGGACCAGCACCAAAGAACAACTCCCACATGAGCCACATGAGCCACATGAGCCACATGAGCCACATGAGCCACATGAGCCACATGAGCCACCTCACACTCTGAGGACTAAACCAGGACTAAACCGGAACTAAACCGGGACTAAACCAGGACTAAACCGGGACTAAACCAGGACTAAACCAGGACTAAACCAGGTTTTATTCTGCATTCTTCTGTTTTAATATTAATGTTATGATTATTTATGATTATTTATGTTTTGATTTGTGTGATTTTAATGTCTTTCTTATTCTGTAAAGCACTTTGAATTACCTTGTGTATGAATTGTGCAAATACACTTGCGTTGCTTTGCTTTGCCACTTAGTCGACTACGTAAAACACCAAAGTCACGCCGTATGCATCACGTTGTATTTGAGTCACTGCATTAACAAAGTCCCTTGAGTCCTCACAGCTTAAGTTGTCGTAGTTATCTATTCCGGTTCAATATTTTAGAAAAGAAAGTATAAAACTGGCAAAAGTGTAACACCATTGAGATGACAAAGGAGCGCACAAATGCATATCAGTTCTGTGTTTTGGAGCTAAAAGGGCCAATTCCACTAAGTGCTGTTGCCGCACTGCTCTCATCTGCTGTAGAAAGTATCGGACAAGACTAGAATACAGATGACTCGCTCCACACACTGTAACACCCTTTTCCCGTAGACAACGTGCACGGTTTGTACAACGGGTGAATAAAGTACAAACTCAGACGCACAAACGCTGATGGTCCTCAATAGTAATGCATGGCCGGAGGATAAGATAAGACAATTACACACAACAGCTGAACAAATGATGCGTCACTGTTTTTGTATTGAAATATCAGTATAAATTGTCCTTGTCCACATGGGTTTATTGATACAGAGCGTTGAACAGAACTATGCCAGAAAACATTGTTGACTCTAATGAGCGTTTTTCAGTTCATTTATTTTCCAGCTGTACTTACTAAAATACTCCGACACAGACACACGTTGTACATTCATTTTAATTCACAAACTTCTCTTTTAACTTTGCTGATAAAGGGTCCACTCTAAGCCGTTCTCTGATCTGTTATAATGTTGTTTCCTCGTCGCAAACAGACCTGGAGTTGGGCTTTGTTTCTTTCGCACATGTTTTAGTTCTTCTCTCAAACTAAAAAAACGCTCTGTTCCACCTTGTGATGTCATGTGGTAAAACAGGAAGTGCTCCAAAGTGTTTTTAAACTCCACACACCTTCACTAGAATCATTTGGAGCATTTCAGCCCTGGAATTTGAACACTCTAAAGGCAGGTGTTAGCTTGAAAGCTACCACTTCATGACATCACAAGGTGGAACAGAGCATTTTGAGCTCGGAAGATGTAGACAGACAAATAATGATAATAATAATAATAATAATAATAATAATAATAATAAAGGGTTACTCACAAATTTACGTAAAGACCTTTAAACTTGCATTAAACGTGACTTTTCTGATGGAGGGTCCCCCACCTCCCTCCACAGCCCCCGGGTGCTCCCTTAGAGACAGGGTGAGGTGCTCAGTCAAACAGGAGGAACTCAGAGTAGAGCCGCTGCTCCTCCACTTGGAGAGGAGACAGTTGACGTGGCTCGGGGATCTGTTCCGGATGCCTCATGGACACCTCCCTGCCGAGAAG